>NC_081345.1:33078415-33168872 GCF_029784015.1 Lycium ferocissimum | reverse complement strand
TTCATTATTTGGTACTTATTTAAATTAAGTGAACCACAAACGTCAAGGTAGGGAGTATAACACAATGTTTTGAACAAGGCACGGGCAGCATTCATGACTGCAGATTACTGCTAAAAATGTGAAAGAAGAGAAAGGAAAAAAAATTATATTCATGTCCAAGCATATAATTAATTGAACTTAAGACCATCTTGAACATGACGAAACACTTGAAATCCAGGGTATGATATGATATGACAAATGCTGAACTTAAACCATATTTATAAAAATCGACTGAACATCAAATATACGACGCTCTTGGATATACTATTCAACTCAGGGTGTAGATAACGTAAACACTGCCATTTTTCATATTTCCAATGAGACATAACGACAGATTCTCCCGGTCGCATATATATGAATTCTAGTATAAATATCGATAGTTAAGCTTTGGCGAGGACATCATTTCCTTACCCGGCCAAAGAAAAACCTTCAGAAATCTAAAAAAGGCAACTAATAACATAGGCTTAGATAAAATAAGAAAATGGTGACAAGCAGACATCAAGGCATCATTTCTCTAAGTGAGCAAGAATTTCCACCAACAAAGTTAGAATGGCCTCGGCCTTTACTCGACATAAACTAGGCATGTTCCAGTATTTGTAAGTTTAGAACAAACAAAAGACGTCGACATACCATCGAGGGTTATTCATACGCTTTATTATCGGACTTATTAATACGCAAACTACATATATCTCTGCGTATGAGATACTCTCTTATACCATACGTATGATTCATGTCGATTTAAAAGAAATAAACTAAATTAAGCGCACTCCCCGAATACCGAGCGCGCGATACCTTAAACACGTCAGAAGCCTAAAGATATGACCTTTCTACTACACAAATGCAACGTTGTCGGAATATAAGGAAGAATGAGATCGGATATTACCTCTTGTGGGTGCGGTGGGCGGGCGTCGAACCTCGAATACTACCCTCGACTCCAAGCAAGAGTCGAATGTTAATCCTAGAGCTTGCGTATACTCGGATTCAGAACAATGATCAAGTAAAAACAGAGTAGAATGTTTGTATCCTTAAAAACCGATATCAAGAGGTGAAGTGAGACCCCTTTTTTAAAACAGAATGTAATTTCTCAAGGTCAAGATCTAGGACTAAAATGAAAATATTGAGTACGGTCCTCAAAAATAAGAATCAAAAAAAAAAAGATGAACAAAATACCCTCCTTATGGATGATGAAAAACCAACATTTATAGGTGATTTAGGGTTTTTAAAGAGGGTCACGGACCGAGATTTAGGGCGGGGTTTTGAATGATTTTGAAGTGGGTCAAATGGACCCGTTATCTGCATGTGACTTGCCGCAGATTCATCCCAAAAATGGATCGATTTTCTCTGCCTTTCGGAGATTTGTTGGGTTTGTAGTGAGAAAATCGAAGATCCTTTCTCTGTCAACGACAGAGCAAAGCAGATATAGGGACGATTTTTGCACGGAAATGGAAAAGCAACATCTGTGAGGGTGAAAGGGAGTTGTATTGTAGCTGAAAATGGAGGAGAGACGTTTGAGCGAGAGAGAGAAAGAAGAGGCGGCTGAAGTTGTTAGTTTTTCTTTTTTGTTCCAAAAATGGCTGATGAAGGGAAAGAAAAAGTGGGCCGGATCGGGTCGGGTAATGGGTATGGGCTACTGATTTCGTTTGGGCTTAAAAAAAATGGGCCGCTATTTTGGCTCAAAATTGGGCTATTATTTGTTGAGCTGGTGAAAAGGGGCAAGTGGGCTGATAAATTTGTCCGAAAAATGGGCTGAATTGTGGCCAATCCTCCTTTATTTTAATTTATTCTTGGTTTTTAACTTAACATCTAGTACAATATATACTATGTAAAGATAAATGGTAATTAGTATATGTAAAGTAAAATTAATTTAACGCGTACAAATCCTAAAATAAACGATGACGAACCGCTTAAAAATTTGTAATAAAGTAATACTATTAATATTGATAGTAGAATAATGAAAATGAAAGTAATGATATTAACAGTAGTAGAAATAGTAGCGAAAATAAAATACTTAACTCGTTAATAACTTTGAAGCTTAGAAGAAATAAATTAGAATAAAGGAAGGACAAAATTGGTGTCAACAATCAAGATAGGGGATCTCGTGGAATGCCCTTTGAACGGGGAGGTGGACTTTTGTTTCATTGAAATTGGCTTTGCGGCATAGGCTCTTGCTGGTCAAATGGGTGCTGTGAATTCAATTCTTCCTAGTGTGTCGGACTATTCATCTTGTCTTGCAACAATTCTACTTGATCTTGAGGATTAGTACCAACCTCGATCTCATCCTCACTTTCTTTATCTTCACTTTCCTCCGCGTTAGGTATTTCCTCTGTCACAACCCAGCTACGGGCCATGACGGGTATCCGGGGCTAACCATCGAACACCGCTCATTCTGTTACTCATCTGTTCTCATTCATAATATGCTCGTAATCATAGGAACTAATATCATTTGAATCATATTTACTTTTTATAAACATAAATATACCTTAATATCAAAATAGTATATATATATATATATATATACATGCTTATACATGAGGAAGTACGAGACCATACTACACGCGGCTGCGTATCTACGAGCCTACTGCTAGGTACTAGACATATGGACGGGACGGGACCCCGTCGTGCCCAAAATATATATATATATACACCAAAATATCGTCTCCGTAATAGCACCTCGGAATAAGGAGGGCTCACCCTTAAATATCTTTGATAGCTCCCATGGATCTGCTGTCTCCTGTCACTGTGGCGCATGAACACAGCGTCAAGGAAAAGGACGTCAGTACGAATATTGTACTGAGTATGCAAGGCATAAACAATAATAAGACATCAATGAAATAAGGGAGCATCAAATGAGGAGCAATCTGTGACTGACTGAATCATAAAAGAAATAATGCAAGCTGGCTTACTTTCATACTCATCATCATATCATATATGCATAAATGTATAAACTGCCCGACCATATAGGTACGGTGTGATAATCAATAACATTAGCATTAGCTGCGTCCCGAACTACGCGTCAAAGTACCATCTCATCTGCCCGTAGTGGTGTACTGCCCGTACCATCGCTTGTGGTGTATAGTTGCCCGCGCTTAGCGTGTTGCCGGTCGTGAGGCGCGGTGTAATATCATCGTATGCTTTGCGTCATAGTATGCTCGTCATAATATCTTTATCATAACTCATCGTAATGCGTGCATAGAGACTCGTAGATAATCATGCTGTCGGGGTGACATAAGGTCGTGGACACCGATTTCATTATAGAGCATTCATAAACGATTACCTCACCTTGAAGGAACAAGCATAAGGTGAGTGTATATAATGATCAACATCGATATCTTATGAATAGCTTCATTAGCTTTATAGGAGCATCATATCATAAACTATAGCATCTCTAGACTTAAGCTTGTCATTATCATTATCATACTCGTAGCATATCTCTTATCTCATGTGGATATTCATAAACAAGGGCTTTTAGCTTTCTTGAAGATAGGGACATTCATAAGAAAGGAGGAAATTCATGTCATAGGATTCATGCCTTAGAAAGAAAGGGCTAGCCTCACATACCTTTGTCGTTTAACTATTCTATTTCTCGCTCGTTCTCCTTTTAATGCTCACGTTTTACCTTGAGAGAATTCGTATCGACATTAGCTAAACAATCGTGAGAACGTACTTACTAAAGCTACGGAAAATTGGGCAGCATTTCCTTTGTTTATACTACTTCTCCATATTCCGTATCAACTCCCAAACATTCATAACATCAATCATAATATCACAAACAACAAGCGTCATTCAATTGCATTCCCACGTTTCACAATTTTACTTTCAATTCTCCATAATCATGACCAAAGTCCATTATCGTGTTCTTTCACATACAATAATTATTCCATGTTCTAAATGTCATTTATAATCGTATTTATAATCTCAACATATCCATTTTCATGATTCATCCAACTCTTGCTCGGCCATAATACTATTCGCACATTTATGACCATTTTCTATATTCTAGTACAATCCAAGTGTTTCAACCTATCAATACTTCAAACAACATGGAAAGATCATGAAACTTACCTTAGATGATGGAGGAACAAGCCTTGAATGGTAATACACCTCTTGCACCAAAACCCTGTTTCACCACTCTTAGGATTTCTTGGTTTGGATTACTTTAATGGGTTTCACACTCTTGATTCTTGTTGGTTTGATGAAGTTGATCATCAATTTCCTTTGTGTTCTTGTGGTTGAAGTGTATGGAATGTTCTAGAGGTTTCTTGAGGTGTGGAGGAGTGAAGATGAAATGAAAATGAAATGAAGAGAGGTCCCTTATATTAATCCCAAGTTGTCCACCAAGATGCGGACCAACATACGGTCCATATGTTTTCCTGCGCGTATGTACGGCCGTAGATCTGGTCCGATGAGACATGTTATGGCGAAATGAATCCTACGGTTGGACATACGGTCCATAGATTTTATACGGCCGGTGTGTCCGGCCGTATGTTTGCCCGACTTTTCGAGGCTTGTTCTCGTCGACTCGTTTGATCTCCGATCCTTATGGAACCTTCTTAAAACTTGTCTAACACCTCAATACCAATCTAAGGGACATTATAACTCTTTCTCAAAGCATCATTAACTCGATACTTGTAAATCATGTCCGACACTCAACATATGACTTGCTTTCCTTAACAACTTTCTTTCCTTATCTCGAATGTCTTTGGAAATCTTAATTAGGACCTCAAATGCTATTTCTTGCTTATCAAAACGTCATATACATTATACCCTTCGATGGCCTATTCACTGTACGCTAACGGGGAATTTTCCAAGGTGTAACATTCTTCCCCCCTTTTGGAACATTCGTCCTCGAATGTTAAGTCGTCGGGGATTCTAGAAAAATTTCGCCAGAGTTTTCCCTGTAATATGGCACTACCATCCTCCAGACAACAACCCATAATAACATTGTCTCACAGGGCCACAACACAAAAGTAATGTAAATTGGCCATACACGACCCATATGCATAAAAGAGAAGCATACATACCTTATAATCTCGATGTCTCATCATAGATCTCTTCCGGGGACTGAAATAAATGCGGGTATGTGGATTTCATCTTCTCTTTCGCCTCCCAAGTCATCTTTTCTCGATTGTTATTTCGCCACAAGACTTTAATGACTATTTATTCGAAGTCTTCGCACTTCTTTCGTCTAGTATGGCAATAGGCACTCTTCATAGGTTAGCTTTTCCGTGATCTGAACATCATCTATTGGCACAATCTTCGTAGGATCTCCTACACACTTGCGGAGCATGGAGAAATGAAAAACTGGATGGATTAATTCAAGCTCCGAAGGCAAATCCAATTCATAAGCTACTTGACCCACCTTACGAATGATCTTATAGGATCCAATATATCGAGGACTTAACTTTCCCTTCTTACCAAATCTCATCACCCCTTTTCGTTGGGCGACACTTTCGTAAATACCCAATCATCGATTTGAAATTCTAGATCTCTCTAAGCCGGCGGTTGTCCGCATAAGATTTTTGGCGACTTTGAGTCGTCAACAATCGATCTCGGATCACTTTTGACTTTTTCCACCGCTTGTTGAATCAACTCGGGGCCCATTAATTGTACTTCTCCTATTTCAAACCATCCAATTGGAGATGCAACGCCTTCCTTCCATAAAAAGCTTCATGCGGAGCCATGCGGATGCTAGAATGATATTATTATTATATGCGAACTCGATAAGGGTAAGTGGTCATCCCAACTACCACCAAAATCTAGAACACATGCTCTTAGCATATCCTCCAAGGTCTGAATAGTACGTTCAGCTTGTCCATCAGTTTGCGGATGAAATGTCGTGCTAAGTTTTACTTGAGTACCTAGACCTTCTTGAAAAGATTTCCAGAACTTAGCTGTAAATTGTGCTCCTCTATCTGTAATAATGGATATCGGAACACCATGAAGTTCTCACAATTTCCTTGATATACAACCTTGCATAATCTTCCTGGCCGAGTAGGTGGTTATTTGGGAAGAAAATGAGCCGCTTTCGTCAATCTATCCACAACTACCCGTATAGAATCATATTTGCCTGCGGAACGAGGTCCCTGCACAATAAAATCCATATTGATCACTTCCCGTTTCCGTAGGAATTTCCATCGCTTGCAACAATACTCCTGAGCTTTTGATGTTCTATCTTCCTTGCTTGAATTGGGACATTGGGCTACAAGTCTGCTATGTATCTCTTTTCATGCCATCCACCAATACATCATCTTGAGATCATGATACATCTTTGTCGTTCCTGGATGGATAGAATACCGAGAATAATGAGCTTCCTCTAGGATCCGATGACGCAATTAACGCAACGTTTGGAACACATAACCTACCTCGGCATCTAAGAATTCCCTCTATAGAGGTTTCAAATGGAGACTCCTCCTTTGCATGACATATATCTCTATAATGGCTCAATTGAGGATCTTCATTGTCGCTCTTTTTACCTCCATATTCAAGGATGGCTTGTAGGATTATTAACAACTAACTCTGCGTTACACGAATCAATTAAACGTACTCCAAGGTTAGCTAATTGGTGGAGTTCATGAATCATTTATTTCTTCTCTGGAGGAACTTCACGTAGGCTACCCATTGATCGGCGGCTAAGCGCATTAGCTAGTATATTTGCTTTCCCGGGGTGGTATAAAATATCAACATCATAATCCTTCAATAATTCTAACCATCGCCTGCACGCCGCATTCAACCTTTTGTTTAAAGATGTATTGAAGACTCTTATGATTTATATACATATCAACGTGCACACCACAAATAATGTCTCCACATTTTTAATGCATGAATAACCGCGACGATTCGAGATCGTGGGTTGGGTAGTTCTTTTTATGTTTCCGCGGTTGTCTCAAAGATAAGCAATTACTTTACCGTCTTTGCGTCAATACACATCCTAACCCCACGCCAAAAGCGTCACGATACACAACATAGCCATCGTCGCTACGGGTAGTGTTAAGATTGGAGGCCCACGAGGTCAGCTTTGTTCTTGACTCTTGGAAGCTACGCTCGCATGACATCATTCCACTAAAATTTCTTTGACTTCGAGTTAGCTTCGTCGATGGGGCCAAAATAGATGAAAAGCCCTCTGCGAACCTTCTATAATAACACACGATCCCGGAAAACTACGAACTTCTGTAGGCATTGTAGGCCTTGGCCAAGTCTTCACAGCCTCAATTTTCTGAGTGTCCACTCGAATGCCATCATCTGAAATCACGTGACCCAAGAACCTCACCGAATTTAGCCAAAACTTGCACTTTGAGAATTTTGCATACAACTCTCGAGTTCGAAGAATTCCAAGAACAATATGTAAATGATCGGCATGTTCTGATTCCGTACGGGAGTACACCAGAATGTCATCAATGAATACTATTACAAACAGATCCAAGAGAGGCCTGAATACATTATTCATTAAATTCATGAACACTGCCGGTGCATTAGTTAGCCCAAACGACATCACTCGGAATTCATAATGGCCATATCTCGTTCTCAACGCTGTTTTGGGAATATCTTCTTCTTTGACTCTCACTTGATGATAACCTGATCTCAGGTCTATTTTGGAAAACCACTTGGCACTCTGTAGTTGATCAAATAAATCATCAATTCTAGGAAGAGATATCTCTGTTCTTTATCGTCACCTTATTCGAAATTTTCGACTAATGCACATTCGTAGGGAACCATCTTTCTTTCTTACAAATAAGACTGGGGCTCCCCACGATGACGAACTGGGTCTAATAAACCCCTTCTCGAGCAAATCTTTCAACTGTGCCTTTAATTCTGCCGGAGCCATTCGGTAAGGAGGAATAAAAATAGGCTTGGTATCCGGCAACACATCGATGGCAAAGTCAATTTCTCTTTCTGGAGGAACGCCTGGAAGTTCATCTGGAAATACATCTGGGAATTCGTTCACTACCGGAACGGATTGGAAAGCTGGCGACTTGGCTTCGGTGTCATGAACTCGGATTAAGTGATAAATATAGCCCTTTGCTATCATTTTTCTTACCTTAAGGTAGTAAATAAACCTACCTCTTGGAGATGCCGCATTACCTTTCCATTCAAGCACGGGCTCTCCCGGAAATTGAAATCGGACCACTTTCCTTCGGCAGTCAACGTTAGCATAACATGAGGCCAACCAATCCATACCCATAATCACATCAAAATCTAACATTTCAAGCTCAACTAAATCAGCTTTAGTTTGGCGATCACATATCACAATCGTACAATCTTTGTATACTTGCCTAGCTATCACGGGATCACCAACCTAGGAGTAGATACCTCGAAAAGGCTTAATCGGCTCGGGCTTCGCCCCCGAATACGATTAGCAATATACGGAGTAATATAAGATAGTGTAAACCCGGATCTATCAATGCATACACATCATGGGAAAATACGAACAATGTACACGTGACCACGTACGGGGAGGACTCGAGATCACGTCGTCCGGCTAAAGCATACAAGCGGGGCCGAGTGGGAGCACGGTAAATACTCCCCACGGCCTCTACCTCGCCCGCGGAATGCGGGGAGTGCGCCCTGCCGGCGCGTGAAGAAGAAGAACCGGTGCCGATCCCGTAGGCCGGACCCCCGACTCTACCGCTCGTCAACGGCAATCTCTCATCATGTGCCTGCTCGGGGCCACAAGTATAACAAGCACCGAACCCCCCCCGGCATCGTCCGGTTTAATCTACCGCACCGATCGCATCGCGGCTTGCCGAGGTCTCTTCGCTATAATCTCCCCCAAACCCGTGAACACCGAGGCCCTCGAACTCGACCACGTGCCCGAACGGAAGGAGCGATCAAATCTCTCGCTCGTAAATCGGGAGGCGCACTAGTCGCCGAAGCCGGCCTGAGCGCCAGAATATGACCGCTTTGATCCCCCTCTATACTCACCGCCCGTGCCTATAGATCCGGCCGCTTTTGCTTTGCCCTCTATCAACATCACGGTCACCCCTGCCGAAGGTTGTTGTCTTCTAGATTTTGGGCATGGGCTTGAATGTGGGGAAATATCCATCCCATCTTACAACGAAGCCGTCAAACAATCTTTAAACAAATGTGGCCTAAGCCACTCACAAACTCCGTGCACCCGATCTCCCGTATCGGCCGCACATAGTCGGGCATATCTAGCCAAAGAATTAAATTGAAGGCTATACTCCCGGCACTCATATTTTCTTATTTTAAATTTAAAAATCTGTCCGCCCAGTCTAGCCGGCGGACCTCGGTGGCAAAAATAATGGCGAAGATGAAAGCATCTACAAATTCTTGCCGTATAGGAGGAGCGCATTCTCTTGCCTTGATGCTATCCAATTATTATACCATAATACCGCCACGTCTCGAGTCTATAAGATGCCAACTCACGGATTTGGTCTCGGAAGCATGAATAATCCGCAATGTCCTCAACATTTCATCAATAAAGCCTTGCGGGTCTTCATCCGGCTTTGATCCAAAGAATTCCGGAGGGTTTAAACTCATGAAGTCACGGGCTCTAGTACTAGCTGACCGATCACTTGGGCCCACATTCTGCGGCCGTACTTGGGCGGCAACCAACTGTGTCAATAAATGAATGGCCTCGGTCACTTGTTGACCCGAAGTAACCGGTGGAGGAACTGGAGTCATAGGAGCTGGAACTGAAGCCCCTTCTTGCTCTTCTGTAATAGGCGGAGTAGTGGAGGCATTAGATGGAGCATCGTTATGTGATTCATCCTCATCTACATTCGTAGGCGGCTCTCTTTCTGCCCGCCTTTTCATCGTAGTCTTGCCCTTCTGGGCGGCTTTAGCTTTTCCTTTTGGCGGTATTTACCGAAATCACAACACACTATTAGGGAGGCTAAAATCTTATAGCACGGCTACTCTATCGCACGATCTCTTAAGATGAAAGATGGTCATTTTTCCTAAATGCCACCGTAGCCTCACTCGTTTATTAGCGTGGCGCGCAACACACCATAAACAAGACTCTACTAGACACGGCTCGTAGACACTTCTAGGGCTTGTTGCTGCGATACCACTTGCGTCACGACCAGCCTACGAACTTGCCATGACGGTCATCCGGGCTAACCACCGAACACCGCTCATTCTCGTTACTCATACGTTCTCATTCATAATAATCTCGTAATCATAGGAACTAATATCATTTGAATCATATTTACTTTTTATAAACATAAGCCCTTCGGCTATCAAAATAGTATATATATATATATATATATATATATATATATATATATATATATATATATACACATGCATATACATGAAGACCGTGAGACCATACTACCCGCTGGCGCGTATCTACGAGCCTCTACTTCGAGTACTAGACATATGGAAGGGACGGGACCCCGTCGTGCCCAAAATATATATATACACAAAAATACCGTCTCGAATAGCACCTCCGGAATAAAGGAGGGCTCCTTTAAATCCGCCGATACCACTGTGGATGCACCGTCTCCCTGTCTACCTGTGGGCATGAACACAGCGTCCAAGGAAAAGGACGTCAGTACGAATATTGTACTGAGTATGCAAGGCATAAACAATAATAAGACATCAATGAAATAAGGGAGCATCAAATGAGGAGCGATGCGTAATCGATCGAATCATAAAAGAAATAATGCAAGGGAAACTTACTTTCATACTCATCATCATATCATATATGCATAAATGTATAATGCGCCGACCATATGGTACGGTGTAATCAATAACATTAGCATTAGCTCCGCGTCCGTGCCTCTCGCGTCCGGGGTACCATCTCATGCCGCCCACTAGTGGTGTCTGCCCATGCCATCTGGCCATGGTGTATAACTGCCCGCCTTGGCGGTGACTGCCCGGCCATGTAGGCGCGGTGTAATATCATCATATGCTCATCATAGTATACTCATCATAATATACTTATCATAATTCATCGTAATGCATGCATAGAGACTCATAGATAATCATACTCTATCGGGGTGACATAAGGTCGTGGACCCCCGATTTCATTATGGAGCATTCATAAGCATTCTGCCTCACCTTGAAGGAACAAGCATAAGGTGAGTGTATATAATGATCAACATCAATGGATTATGGATAGCTTCATTAGCTTTATAGGAGCATCATATCATAAACTATAGCATCTCTAGACTTAAGCTTGTCATTATCATTATCATACTCGTAGCATATCTCTTATCTCATGTGGCTATTCATAAACAAGGGCTCTTAGCTTTCTTGAAGATAGGGACATTCATAAGAAAGGAGGAAATTCATGCCATAGGATTCATGCCTTAGAAAGAAAGGGCTAGCCTCACATACCTTTGTCGTTTAACTATTCTATTGCTCGCTCGTTCTCCTTTAATGCTCACGTTTTACCTTCAAGAGAATTCGTATCGACATTAGCTAAACAATCATGAGAACGTACTTACTAAAGCTACAGAAAATTGGGCAGCATTTCCTTTGTTTATACTACTTCCTCCATATTCCGTATCAACTCCCAAACATTCATAACATCAATCATAATATCACAAACAACAAGCATCATTCAATTGCATTGCCCACATTTCACAATTTCACTTCCAATTCTCCATAATCATGACCAAAGTCCATTATCGTGTTCTTTCACATACAATACTTATTCCATGTTCTAAATTTCATTTATAACGTATTTATAATCTCAACATATCCATTTTTATGATTCAATCCAACTACTACTCAACCATGATACTATTCACACATTTATGACCCATTTTCTATATTCTAGTACAATCCAAGTGTTTCAACCTATCAATACTTCAAAAAATATGGAAAGATCATGAAACTCACCTTAGATGATGGAGGAACAAGCCTTGAATGGTAATACACCTCTTGCACCAAAACCCTTTCACCACTCTCTTAGGATTTCTTGGTTTGATTACTTTAACGGGTTTCACACTCTTGATTCTTGTTGGTTTGATGAAGTTGATCATCAATTTCCTTGTGTTCTTATGGTTGAAGTGTATGGAATGTTCTAGAGGTTTCTCGGGAGGCGTGGAGGAGTTGAAGATGAAATGAAAATGAAATGAAGAGAGGTCCCTTATATTAATCCCAAACCTGTCCCAATCAAGATCTGCGGACCAACATACGGTCCGTATGTTTTCTACTGGCCGTATGTCTGGCCGTAGATCTGGTCCAGTGAGACATGTTATACGGGCTGAATCTACGGTTGGACATACGGTCCGTAGATTTTATACGACGATGTCCGGCCGTATGTTTACTTGACTTTCCGAGACTTGTTCTCGTCGACTCGTTTGATCTCCGATCCTTATGGAATCTTCCTAACACTTGTCTAACACCTCGATACCAATCTAAGGGACGTTATAACTCTTCCTCGAAGCATCATTAACTCGATACTCGTAAATCATGTCCGACACACGACATATGACTTGCTTTCCTCAACAACTTTCTTTCCTTATCTCGAATGTCTTTGGAAATCTTAGTTAGGACCCTCAAATGCTATTTCTTGCTTATCAAAGCGTCGTATACATTATACCCTTCGATGGCCTATTCACTGTACGCTAACGGGGAATTTTCCAAGGTGTAACATCCTCACTATTCTCTCTATAGAATATGGTCAACATGGTTACGTCAGATTCAGATCCAAGTGGAATTCGGACTGTGAGATGTTTGATGACGATGATTCCCCATGATATTATTAATAGTTGTACTGTCTTAAATAATGTTGGTGGGGTCATAGTCATGATCCCACAACCTATTGAGTTTGATAACTATATAATAAGCAGCCTTTTGCTACTTAGTATCTACTTAAAATTCAATGTCGAATAGCAGAGATGTAGATTGGTCGGTATTTTTTCCAAAGGATTCGAATAGCAGTGGTGATGACAACCCAAATCAAAGCAACTATTCGTGATTCCTCAACGAGGTAACGGTGAATTCGTGCTAGACGATTTCAAGCCCTACCTTTTAATAGAGCATAATGACGATTTTTGCGAGCTGAAATATTCAGATCCACGTGAATATTATTGTGGTTTACGTCGCGAATGGGCATATCGGTACACCGAATTACAACGTCTTGTTCGTGACTTGAAAAATCTCAATGCTTCAATCCCAACAAGATTTTCATTGGGCATGCCTCGAACTGAACAAGATTCTTGCGAGGTTGCGGTACAAAGGATTAGGAAAGAGAACAACCGAATGCTGGCACGACGTTGTAGATTTTACATGGTCAAGTTAGTCAAGAACCCCGATCATCAAGCTGATAGGGAACTAATATCTACAGAAAGAAGATCTGTCTTAAGAAACCCAACTTATTTATCTGAGGACGATATTGAAGACTTCAGTTCTGATAATGATTAAGAATATTGTGATTTTAGTTATATGTTTAATTTATGATGATTTTGAAGAATATTAGTATGTTTAGTTTTGCATTACTCAAAGGGCATGAATTGATGAATGTATTTTAAGTTTTCTTTCTTTGATGATTGTATTTTAACAAGTTTGGGTTTGTTATTAATGAACAAGTTTAAGTATTTTCATGTTATGAATGATGCAATTTAATTATTTTGAGATTGGTATGAATGATGCAATTTTGACCAAAAAATAACACACTTAAATCTAAACCCTAAAACATAAATAACTTAAAGCTAATGACAACAATTCTTCAAACAAAAAATGAACTTCGAGCACTTTTCAACCACTAAAACGACAATATGAAATTTTGCGTATCCTTGATGTATTGAGCCTACCTTATTAATCGCACAAAAATAAGTCGGGTTCTATATAAACTATTGAAGTTCCGAAATCCCGAAGCATGATTAATCTATGCCTAAAGTACGTAAAAAGTGTGAAATGTAAAATAAAGAGAGTTTAACAAAAACAAAAACAAAAAAAAAAAAACAAAAAAAAAGAGGGAGCTTGTTAAAGGTACTTTTGTCAAACTTTTTTTTTCTGGGGTATTTTGGTTCAAATCTTTTTTTTTGTTAGTCATTTTGGTTCCGGACTCTTCCTAATTATTTTCCTCTTTTTTGGCAATTAAATTAAAACTCACCTTATTTAGCAATGCAATGAGGAATAGAGAGCTACAGGTGAATGAGCAAAAGCATGATTTAAACCACGGTCCTGCACTATATATTCACTGTTGACATGGGCCATATTTAAACTACGTACGGATGGCCTGGTATATGTCCAATCTTGGGCTCAACAGTGGACTTGTAAATTAAGCATTACTAACAGTTGTTTTGCAAACCCCAAATTCAATTTGGACTTGTACATCTGTTGCCAGTGATGGAAAATGGAGGAGCATATAACGTGAACAATCTGCCTAATCACAAGGGATTGGAGTCGCAATTAATGGTAGTAAGAGTTTTAATTCCTGTAGAAACCTCCCCCCTTTTTTCCTAATGAATATATAAAAATATCACTTGAAATTCACTTGCCATGGACCAACATATTTCAGATGCTTACAAAAGAATATAAGAAACAAATACATCTACATTTAGGGGTCGTTTTGTATCCTGATGTATAATTTGGTATAATTTTATCCAATGTTTGGTTGTAATCTCAATCATGTATAACTTAATACACCAATTGGCGTATTATTTTATAACACAAACAACATTGAATAACAAATCCATGTATATAAGTAGCAAAAGGACAAAATTACCTTTATATTTTTCCTAGAAATCAATGAAGATCAAGCACCTATGGGTATAATTGTAGACTCATTACCAAGTGGTGGGTAACTGGATTTTTACTGCGCGTCAAAATATAAAAAAAAAAAATATACGACAAAATTAAAGGGGTTCAACACATATTATATATATATAAAAAAAGATCTTTTTACGTATTTATACAGTGTAATTTTTTGGTGAAGGGGTGTCAGTTGACACCGCTTGGATGCATGTGGCTCCGCCACTGCTCATTACTTTTTAGTTTAATAAATAAATAAATTATTTAATGATATCTTGCATATCCAATTTTAATACAATGAACCTAACACCCGACAAGAAATAACTATGTATTACTAATCGCTACATAACTAATCCCTGCGTTATGATCCCTGTACAACTTGTCTTCAAACCAAACGCCACTTTAGTGACAAGTTCTTTCCGTCCATGCTTTAATTGGATTTAGGATATGTAAACAAGCTTGGGCTGGGAGGACACAAGACCATAAGCCCAGTCTATCAGCACTTAGGAAACTATTTTCCTGAAGTTACTCTGGCTAAGTTCTTAGACCAGGTCTTTATTGGACCCTTGCTGCAGAGCCCTGAGCCAACTTGTTAACTTTTGTCATTTAGACCTGAATTATGGATAAAAAGGTCCTCAAGCTTACTCAGAGAAAATCTCGATAGCTATTCATACAGACAAGAATGTCTCAAGGTTGAATGCACTTTCGCGTACTAACGTAAACGAATGACTAATACTGCATTTTTCCCCCATCAATAGTACATAAGTTCTACTTCAATTGATAGACCAATGGAGCCTTAGGTTGCCGAATACATTAGCTTACAAGAGGATGATTTTGTGGAAGGGCAAAGTAACTCTGTATCTATTTGAAGGATCACCATTTCTATTTCACATAAAGAAAGTTGGAAGATCTTGAAGAAAGGGGTTGACCTATGAATCGACGACGTCTGCAATACTATGGTATCAATTGTTAATCGTTTTACAGGTTTTAGGAAGTAGAAAATAATGAGGTTAAGTGTACTAGAAAAATGAACTTGGAATTGCTTTACTACTTTGTTTTGATAGGGGCATGGGAAGTTGAAGGCATCTCTTCAAATAATTTGTCCATGGTTTATAATGTTGGAGATAGCTGGAAAACCTCTAAAAATAAGATGCTTGAGAAGAGATTTTCTGTCACGATATGAAAGCAGAGAATATAACAAAAAGAAACTCAAAGCTATACACAAGTACAATTTAACAATAGATGTAACTTACAAAACAGAATAGACTCCCACAGGGATGAAACAAAAGAAAGCCATTAATATTTAATACTCCTTACATAAGGCAGTTAATAAACTGAAACGTCCAATTCCATTGTCTTATGACTATTTCTCCACTTTTACGCAGCTCGTGAAAACACTTGTCAGAACTTCTTTCGACTCGAAAGATGCCTTCAGCAACTCCAGCGCCTGCAAAATGATAGTAGGAGTTCAATAAGTAAGCATACTTGTCCAAAGATAAAAGGAAATACAAAAAGACACAAGTAAGATTTATTTGGTTTATTAACATATGAATAGTGCAAAATAAACTCTAATCCTATTAGGTCGCCTAAAACACAACTAACTGGTCACAGAAAGTGAAATTAGAAACCGGCAAAGCATGCTACAACATGTTAAACACAGTGATAGTATAAGAGTTATTTAAAATTAAGTATAACTGATTACCTCATTCATTCCAAAACTTACTACTTCCTCCTCTAGTACACCTACATCCCTGACATTAAACTTGTTGAGAAGGGAAATGCAAGAAATGGTAGACATGGGCGTAACCACCAAGTCATCCGTCACCATGTATGTCACCAAATCCTTCACAAAACCCCCTGTTGCTGCCACAGCTCCTTTTGCTACGGGCGGAGCAACATATGTAATCTTTCTTGACATGCTATGTCGACAGCTTGTGCAGAGAGCACTAGGGTCATCAGAAACAGTTGAGTGGGAACTACTGTAGGAACAGCCATAAAAAGTCTTCTCACGTGTTAGACCGTCATCATTAAGCAATAGAAAAGGAGCTGAAGAGATCCCAACAGAGGACTTGGGTTTTAAAAGGATATCCTTGCATTGGTTCGATTGGATATATGCGTCCTTCAGATTTTCTACGCTTTCATAGAGGTTAGGCAAGGATCCACTCATTCCTTTTTCCTTGAGAAGACTCATAACAGTTCCCGCAGGCAATGAGAGAATCTGAAAGAGGAAATCTACACAGTCCTTATCAGCCTCAGCAAATAGGACTTTACCAGCATTGGTGTCAATCAAAAGCTTCATGCTCAATTTGCTATAAGAAGTAGTCGTCATTTTGGTTGGCTGATAACTGCTGCAATTTTTGTTCTTGGAGAGGTAGTTTTCTCAGGCAAATCTCCTTGTGTGCTGGACGTTGAGGACCTACACTTTATCAAAACAGAAACACAATGAACAAACAACAACAACAACAACATACCCAGTATAGAAACACAATGAACAAAGAGACCTAAATCAGGAGGACAAGTTAGGCTATGTAATGAGACTTCCTTGAGTTTTTTCAAGTCCCTTTCATATCCTACTATATTAAGATTGCAGCATGTGTATAATTACAATTGCAACAACTATATGGTCCATAGTTGGAATTCAAATTCTGGTTACAAGAGGCAAGAGCTATGATAGGCACTATACCCTCCTAGGCGGGCGATTTAGGATTTCTTTCAAATTAAACTCTGGATAGGTGTGGTCCAATACACTTAAATATTTGCAATTGCTTCACCGTCATATAATTTTTCACACTGCAGTGAATCTGTCACCAGTGTTCCCAATACACTAATCAAGATTCTATTCATTAATCTCAAAAAAAATGGAGAAATGCAAGGAAGTTCTCATGCCCACACGCACCAAAGAGAAAGTAAACCATTTTCTTCGAGTCTTATGATTAAAGTATGAAAACAAAATTACATTCTTAACTCCTATTTCTATACATATATATACTCTTATCAAAATTACATTCTGCATCCTTAACCTTCATAGAAGTATGTTCTATCTAGTGACGGAGCCAGAACTTTTAGTAATGGGATCTAAAATATAAAGAAGTAAACATATGAAGAAGCCGAGGGATTCAACATTTACTATGTGGCCATAGAAACCAAATATTTTCCACTCTATTTGGAATATTTTAAGTTGGAGTTTGACGATGGAGTTGTACAATGTAGATATAATGTTCCAGATAGAGAGGCCATTGTGTTAGAAAATACAAAGAAAGTAATAATACTGGTAGAGAGGCCCCAAGAATTTTTTTTTTTTTTTTTTTTTAAGGCAAAAGCAATCACCAACTTACTGGTTTAAATCCTATTAAACAAACTTTTTTATAACCGTGGTGTCCGGCCAGACACCTCAACTAATTTCATGAGATATCTGTCACCTCCCACCACTGCAAGTATAAGTAATTATGTCCACCAAGACTAAAACATATAGAAAGAAATCACCTGGTGTTTTGTCTCTGCTTGGAATAATCCTATTAAACAATTAACTATATTCAGAATGTCCAATACAGGCCAACTTAACATTTATTATATAACACCCAAAATTAATAATCTGAATAAGCGTGCTCGTAGAAGCTTATAAAAGCGTTTTATACCAATTCTACTACAGAAAACTTACCTGCAAATATAAGGTGAAATGTTGGAGAGAGATCATGAACAGGCAATCCTGCGTTCACGGATGAAGACAAAGGAAAGAGTAAAGGGACAATGCAATTCATTTATATGGACAAATTTTCAAGACTTTCTACAACTGCACAAAGGAATACATGTATTTTCTGCAATAAAAATGAATATACAGCAAAAATAAAATAATGAGTGGGTCTATGGGCCAGCCCACTATATTAGGTCATCAACATTTGACTTGGGCAGGTTAGATTGGGCCTCATGACTGCTAAAACCCAACATTGTTCAGACTGATTTACACAAAAGTCTATTCCTTATACAATCATTTAGATTTTGTTCCTCTTTTTTAAGATTATTCAAATATGACCCTTGAAAATTACCTTTCGATAACATTAGACTCGAGTCTAATATTTGCTCCTTTGTTTCTTTATCTTACAAATAAAACATTAGGCTATCGTCTGATGTTTGAATAACTATATTTTTTACTATGCTCAATTATTTTATTTTTATACGTACCATAACATATTTTTTACTTTGCTCGATTATTTTATTATTACATGTATCATAATATATGCTTGAAAACTGTTTTCACTTTTGTCGTTTTATAAATAAGATTTAATTATTCTATAGTTAAGTCCATAATATAGATTAAAAAGAGAAAAAAAAAATATAATATTAAAAAAAAAATGTCAAGGTTGATAATTTAAAAGGTAAAATACATTTTTGGCCGGTGGAGTGATTTTCTGAGTGCTATAGAATATAAATATAATTAAGTGACTTTTGGAACACAAACGAAAAAATAACTCAAAAGAAATATTTGACGTCACTGTTTACTTTTCCTTTTTAGCCTTAGTTTTCCTTTCCTTTTTTGTCTTTTTTAATTTTGTCTTCTTTTCTTATTTTGTCTTTTTCTAGTTTTGTTTTTTTAATTTGTTTTTGTTTTATTTTAATATAAAAATTTAGAAAAACAATAAAATAAAAAATTAAATAATTAGACCACAAGAATAAGTAATTAATATAAATGCTAAAGTTACTAATTTATTTATTAAAATTAAAATTATTAAAAAATATATTCTTATGAATTTTTTTCTTTTGAGCACTGTGATTAGGCTTCTCAAGAAGAAAGGAATGAAAGGATGCTTGCCTAACCTATACGACAACGTAGAAAATCTGAATAAAACCTATCTTCAATCAAAGGATATCCTTTAAAAACCCAACTCTTCACTTGGAATAACTTCAGACATTCCTTTTCCATTACTTGATGATGTTCCGATACCAAGGACTTTTCGCACTAAATTATGTACTTCCATAAGCTGTTCCATTACCCATATGTGCCCCCATACCAAGTAATTGTTGATATTACCCATGAGGCACAAACATATTACTCAAGTACCCCCACCCTCTTTATGACCGAATCAAAAATTTGTTTGATGTCACTGTTTACTTTTCCTTTTTAGCCTTCGTTTTCTTTTCCTTTTTTGTCTTTTTAATTTTGTCTTCTTTTCTTATTTTGTCTTGTTCTAGTTTTGTTTTTTAATTTGTTTTTGTTTTCTTTTAATATACAAAATTAGAAAAAACAATAAAATAAAAAATTAAATAAATAGACCACAACAAGAAGTAATTAAGATAAATGCTGAAGTTACTAATTTATTTATTAAAATTTAAATTAATAGAAAATATATTCTGACGAATTTTTTTCTTTTGAGCACTGTGATTAGGCTTCTCAAGAAGAAAGGAATGAAAGGATGCTTGCCTAACCTATACGACAACGTAGAAAATCTGAATAACACCTATATTCAATCAAAGGATATCCTTTTAAAACCCAAATCTTCACTTGGAATAACTTTAGACATTCCTTTTCCATTACTTGATGATGTTCCGATACCAATGACTTTTCGCACTAAATTATGTACTTCCATTAGCTGTTCCATTACCCGTATGTGCCCCCATACCAAGTAATTGTTGATATTACCCATGAGACACAAACATATTACTCGAGTGCCTCCACCCTCTTCATGACCGAATCAAACAATTTGTTTGATGTCACTTTTTACTTTTCCTTTTTAGCCTTCGTTTTCTTTTCCTTTTTTGTCTTTTTTAATTTTGTCTTCTTTTCTTATTTTGTTTTCTTAATTTGTTTTTGTTTTCTTGTAATATATAAATTTAGAAAAAAATAATAAAGTAAAAATTAAATAATTAGACCACAACAAGAAGTAATTAAGATAAATGCTAAAGTTACTAATTTATTTATTAAAATTTAAATTAATAGAAACTATATTCTTATGAATTTTTTTCTTTTGAAAACAAATAAAACTTGTATTTAACTTTGACTTTATTGTTTGTAATTTTTTTTTGTAAAAATTAACTTGATAAAATTGATATAAAAATTAAGCTTAAACTCAATTTGTTATATTTTTTTATAACTTTTTTTTTTCTCTTGAAGGAATGAATTTGTCCTTTATGGTACTCTATCAGTATATAATATATGAGTATAAAGGATTAGTGGTTTTCTTTTTTAAGGTGAATCAGTTCATTATGAAACGTCATCAGTATATGATATATACCATGTGGGTATCATAAAACACTGATGAATTTTTTTAAGGACCTATGATACCCTATATTAGTAGATGATTGAGCTATTTTTTTAAGAAATATATTAATCTCTATGATACTAGCTCTTTTTAGGCCAAAAATGCATATATTTATTCATCGTTTGCCTCACATTTCAGTACTTTTAATTTTCTTTGAGTACTATTATACAACTTTATGCTTAATATTATATTTTATTGTATAGGAATAAAGCGGTGTGAAGATAAAGAAATTCGGAACGAAATTGAATAAAAAGTGAGAAAAGAAAAGAATAGAGAAATGAGGGGAGACAACATGGAGACATAATGATGGAGGATTTAAAGTATAAAAATAAGGAAGAAGAAGACAACAAATGAAAAAGAAGAAACAATTGAAATTGAGAATGAAGAAAGAGACGTACCTGGGCATGTGCCGCATCACGGAACGTGTCAAATGTTGACGCGGTGGACAGTGCACAGTGCAGAGGGTCCAAATAATTTTCGGATTCTAAGTAGGTGTTTGGCCATGGAAATCAAATATTTTTCACTTTATTTGGAATTTTGAAGTTGGAGTTGAAATTAGAGTTGAAGATGGAATTGTGTTTGGTTATAGTTTTTGCAAAGAAAGATTTGGTTGTTTGAATGTATTGAAAGTGAAAAAGGTGAAAACAAGGTGTTTTCTAGATTCTAAATACAACTTCAAGTTATATTTGAAATTTTCATGGTCAAACATTAATTTTCAAATAAAGTGAAAAAAATATTCCGAAAAAAAGTGAAAAATTCTCATGGCCAAACGGGTCTAAATATTTTCCAATTCGTTTTTGAATTCAATTATTTCGTCTGGGTTTTTTATTACACCTATAAATAGTCCATAAGACAGGGTTTTTACATAACTTTGGATAACTTGAAACTCAGAGTTCACAACTTTGGACCTAGAGAGAGCTTGGAGCCGTCATGGACGCCGTAGTTACAGGGTTTTACCTTCTCTTCTTTGTAGTACTCGTTTTTACATTTTTATTCGGATGATTTGTTGTTTTTCCTCCATGTCTATGTGGAGCTAAACTTTATAGTTCCAGGGTTTCAACGCTATCATGAAAGTTGACGTTTGATTATGTTTTATATCTATTGGTTTTTCATCTTTGGGGTTATTTATTTATTCTTGGTCTTAATTGTTTGATTATCTGGCCAATAGTTGAACACTATCTGTGGCGTGTGAATTGATCTAGGGATAGGAAATTTGCATGCGTAATAAGAATAAATACAACTTGTTCGAATAATCGTTTCGCTAATGAGGATAGGAATATACCCTTTAGCCTTGCTTAGTTGAATACGGAGCTATAAATGTGTTCTTGTTATTTTCTGATGACCATAGGAATATAGGCGTTAGGTAAAGAAGATTCACAGCCATGAAAGAATCCGAAAGATACTCATAAAGTAATAATTAACCCGACAACTAGTAACCCAGAAAATAAAATAGATGTATGATTAGAAGACTCAACCGGATTATTAGTGGCATAGTCCTAGATTTATCTCTTCTCCGATAAAAATCTGCTCTTTCTTGGTTGAAGTTCATTATTTGCTTTTATAAATATAACTTTGGATTTTATTTCTTGTTTAGATAATTAACATTAGTTTAATTTAATAAATAGTTAATCATAAGTCTCTCAGGGGTACGATATCTGGACTTTAATCCTGTATTACTTGTACGACCGCGTATACTTGCGTGTGCCTTTGGGAGCAACAAATTTTTGACGCCATTTTCGGGGACTTAGAAATTAATTTATCAAGATTAGACTATTTCTTTTGTTGTGTGGCTATGCCTGTTCACTACTTGAATAAGGATTTGAGTGCAACAGTTTAGTGATGAGTCATGTATAGCTGAAAAGGTACTTAAAAGCCAACTTGAGGAGTTAAAATTAGAGAGTAAATCATTAGTCCATATTTTTCTTGATAATGTCAATGTTGAGATAAGTGCACTACAGTCTTGTGAGGAAGTAGATAATAATATTTTTGATGACTCTAGCTTGTGTATATGAGTGGATGTAAATAGTAGTGTGATTCATGAGTTTGCGTGCATTGGACCTCATTCCAATTATTTTTCTACATTGTGTTTGGATAGTGAGATACTAATAAGGGGAAACCACAGGAATTGCCCCTTAAAATTAAAATAATTACCCATATGTGCACCCATAACAAGTAATTGTTGAAGTTACCTATGAGGCACAAACATATTACCCGAGCGCCCCCACCCTCTTTTTGACCGAAACAAACAATTTGTTTGACGTCACTGTTTACTTTTCCTTTTTAGCCTTGGTTTTCTTTTCCTTTTTTGTCTTTTTTAATTTTGTCTTTTTTTCTTATTTTGTCTTTTCTAGTTTTGTTTTTCTAATTTTTTTTTGTTTTCTTTTAATATAAAAATTTAGAAAAAATAAAAAATTAAATAATTATACCACAACAAGAAGTAATTAAGATAAATGCTAATGTTACTAATTTATTTATTAAATTTAAATTAATAGAAAATATATTCTTATGAATTTTTTTCTTTTGAAAATAAAATAAAACTTGTATTTAATTTTTAAAAAATTAACTTGATAAAATTGATATACAAATTAAGCTTAAACTCAATTTGTTATATTTTGTTATAACTTTTCTTTTCTCTTGAAGGAATGAATTGTCCTTTATGATACTCACTATATAATATATATCATGTGAGTATAAATGATTAGTGATTTTCTTTTTAGGGAAACCACAGAAATTGCCCCTTAAAATTAAAATAATTACCCATATGTACTTTCATACCAGGTAATTGTTGAAGTTACCAATGAGGCACAAATATATTACCCGAGTGCCCCACCCTCTTTTTGACCGAAACAAATAATTTGTTTGACGCACTGTTACTTTTTCTTTTTTGACATCACTGTATCTGTTTTACTTTTCCTTTTTGACCGAAACAAACAATTTGTTTGCCCCACCCTCTTTTTGACCGAAACAAATAATTTGTCTCGCCCCCACGCTCCCCCCCTTTTAAAACACTGGTCACAAGTATGATGATGAAGCAATTGGACTATAAATGCATAGGTCTTCAACGACTGAGAATCACCTGATCCTAGAACCCCTCTCCCAATTATCAGTCAGCTAACCACAATGACGACTTCTGATACCAAATTGAGCATGAAGCTTTTGATCGATAGCGAGGCTGGCAAAGTACTATTTGCAGAGGCTGAAAAGGATTGTGTTGATTTCCTCTTTCACATTCTCTCGTTGCCAGTGGGTACTGTCATTAGGCTTCTCAAGGAAAAAGGAATGAATGGGTGCTTGCCTAACCTATACGATAGTGTGGAGAATCTGAATGACACCTATATTCAGTCAAACCAAGGCAAAGATATCCTTTTGAAACCCAACTCTTCAGTCGGAATATCTTCAGTTCCTTTTCTATTGCTTAATGACGTTCCGACGACAGAGAAGACTTTTTATGGCGGTTCCAATGGCAGCTGCTGTTATACTTCTGATAACGGCTGTTATGTTCGTGATGATTACTGCAGTTATGTTTGTGATGACCCTAGTGCAAGATGCCCAAGGTGTCAAAATCTTTTGACAAAAAGGTTGACGTATGTTGCTCGACCGACAGTGGATGGAGCTGCTGGGACAGCTGCAAGGGGTTTTGTGAAGGAGGTGGTGACATACATGGTGATGGATGACTTGGTCGTTAAGCCTATGTCCACCATCTCTAGCATTACACTTATCAACAAGTTTAATGTCAAGGATGTTGGTGTCCTGCGCGAGGAAGTGGTAGATTTTGGAATGGAAGAGGTAAACACTTTAATTTGGATTTAATTATTACACTAGCAATGTAAAGTCATGTCCTTACCCTATCGATTGTTATAAATGTAACTACTACTAGTACTGTTCTTTTACTGACTTGGTTAGTGTAAAAAAATTAGACTCAATAAATTTTGCCTATGCGTTTTTCTTATTTCCTTTTTTTGGTTAATTATTTACTCCCTCCGTCCAATATATGTGATATAGTTTGACTAGACACGGAGTTTAAGAAAAAATGAATACTTTTGGTCTAAAATAAGTCACCGATATTTGTTTGGTTGTAAATCTTTTAGGTTAAAAGGGGAAGCTTCATGTTAAATTATTTCTAATTATAGAAATGTATCATTCATTTTTAGTCGCAAAAAAAGTGTATCATATAAATTGAGTAGTACTTAATTAGAGAGTTCTTATGATTTTGCAGGCACTGGAGTTGCTGAAAGCATCTTTCGAGTTGAAAGCTGTTCTGACTAGTGTTTTCATGAGCCGTGTAAAAGGGGAAAAATAGTTATATTAGACATAATGGAATTGGATGTTTCAGTTTAGTAAATTGCCCTTTAATGGCTTTCTTTTGTTTCATTTCCCGCTATCGTTGATTATGCTTTGTAGGTTCTGTTGTCTATGATCCATCGCAACATCTTACTTTGTCTGGTTTGAGAATGTGTTTGTTATGTTGTCTGCTTTCACCCTGTATTATGGAGCATCTTTTCTCAAGCATATTATCTTTAGAGATTCTACATCCATGTCCAACATTATAAATGTTGCACAAATTATTTGAAGAGCGTACTGTTTATCGTATTTTCATTAACGCAGAGGCAACTTCAAAAATAAATGGTTTTCATTATTGCTAAGCTAGCTTGACCAAATGTTCAAGATAGCCTTGAGTCCATTTGTCATAAATAGTTCTGAGTTTTTGAGTAAAACTTTAGTTAGCTTCTTATTCAATCACTCTAGCTTTTCAGTTACAGTGGCCCGTTAATCCCAATTTCGCGCTGAACATCTCGGAAACCCGGTTTGATCAGCTGAATTACAAATTGCCCTCCATTAGGGGGTTTTCCAGATAAATGGGACCAAATAAAAAAGAGTCTTAAAAATCAACATACAGTTTCATTTGGTGTTAAATTTTGAAACGTGTTGTTTGTGATATGCTGTTATGTTATTTTGATAAACCAAATATGAAACAACTAATGGTGCTATGGAAAAGCTTATGCTGCTTTGCATTCTTTAAGAACATGAAAGGAAATGTAAAGCAGATGAATAGTAAAGGAGAATTCAGTTGGGAGACAAACCATTGGACTCTAATTCAACAAGATGTTGTTACTAGTCAAAGGAAATTAATGAGAGCACATGAGCAATGTAGCAGAGGTCTTTCTCTCTATTGTGCCGTACTACTAAAGCTAAAGCATTAATGTCTGAAATGGAGAGGTTGTGTGCTTACCATTAGAAGAGTTTTCAAATTCACTGTCTGCTTGCCGCATGTGGTGTGGCCTCGCTTGTTTACTGTGCATCTATTAGACCACTTGTTTCCCTTTTTATTTTGCTATGATACTGTCCCCTGCAAGTGTCTTTCGAGTTTCCTCTTTTTTAGTCTTCCCATTATGCATATTAGGTTTTGGTCGCAAAGGATTGCCTATCCACATCAGTTCAACTTTCTTTTGTTGGTGCCTAAAGCAATATTCCCTCCATCCCACTTTAGTAGTTTTTTTAATATGTATATTTTATTTCAAAAGCCATAAAGATTTTATGTTCAAATTTATGATCAAAATTAAAACTCAAAATCTGAACTATAACCCATAAATAAGTGGGACAGAGGGAGTACATGTCTTTGACCGAATTAGTTTTAGCACGCGTTTGGCAATAAAAACCAAATATTTTTCACTTTATTTGGAATTTTGAAGTTGGAGTTGAAGATGGAGCTGTGTTTGGTTATAATTTTTGCAAAGAAAATTTAGTTGTTTGAATGTATTGAAAGTGAAAACAAGTTTTTAAGTGTTTTTGAAATTCCAAACATTCATGGTCAAACACTGATTTCCAAATATAGTGAAAAAATATTTCAAAAAAAGTAAAAAATTCTCATGGCCAAACAGTCCTTAGTTTCATACTGCAACATAATCTTATACGTGTTAGTTTTGTCAAAATGAATAAATATGAAGTGATTGCGTGATTTT
Source organism: Lycium ferocissimum (assembly GCF_029784015.1). NCBI lineage: Eukaryota > Viridiplantae > Streptophyta > Magnoliopsida > Solanales > Solanaceae > Lycium > Lycium ferocissimum. The sequence goes on along the minus strand of NC_081345.1, from coordinate 33,141,946 downwards.
CCCTTCAAATGGACTGTTCTTTAATTTTTGCCCTTCAAAATCGAACTTTTGCCTAGTGGGACATAAGTTCTTTAAGGGCATGAGCATAATTTGTGGATATTATGATGTATAACTTACCTCTAGACATAACTTCGATTTTGAAGGACCAAAATTAAATATCAGCTCATTTAAAGGCCAAAAATTAAAGACCAACACAAAATGGGGACAAAAGTGCAAATGACCCAATATATTAGGGTGTCGGCCCAATCTGTCCGGTTAAAAACGGTTTAGGTTACTGATTTACTTAAGACCAGATCAAATGTGGATCAATCCGTTTAACATGTAAAAAAGATGGGCAATTTGCACGTTGTCTTTATTCGAAAGTGGTCTTTAATTTCTGTCCCTCAAATTGCTGGTCTTTAATTTTTGTCCTTCGTCTAAAAATTCATGGGTTCCGGGTTTGAATCTCCGTTCAGTCAAAAATTTAAAAAATATTCACAAGGCTGAGTTTGGATTCGCAAGGCAGAATTTGCCTGCACGCAGAGTTTTGCTACCTTATAACGCAGAGTGTTGCACCTTATAAGGTAGAGTTTGCTACCTTAAGGCAGATTTGCCTTCAGTCATAAGTCAAACTTTACCTTAAGGTAGAGTTTAAATCCAAAATTCAGCCTTACGAATCTAAAACACTGCCTTGTGATTTTATTTTTATTCTTAATTTTTGACTGAGCGGGGGTTCGAACCCCAAATCCATGAATTTTTGGGCAAAGGGAAAAAATAAAAAACCAACAATTTGAGGGGCAAAAATTAAAGACTAGTGCCTTTGAAGGACAATCCGCGCAAAAAAATAAAAAAAAAAAGGGGATAATTGGCGATAAAAATACCGGCGATTATATAACCCTTCTAATATACAAAGTACGAACTAATTTCAACTTTACCTTCAAATGTTTCGTTTTCGACTTCAAAAAAATAGGGTCCAAAATCAGTCTACTAAAAATCTAGAACGTATCTCTGACTAAGAATGAAGAAATGTCTAATTCATTTACTGTCCATTTCTTTTAGGTACATAATTTATTGCCCAATTGGCCAAATGTATTCTCCTTTTTGCTCATCCAATCCCTCATCTCTTTTGCATTTATTTACGGCTCTGACTTCATTCTTCAACTACCATCAACTTAATGATTCACCGGCAGTTACAATTTTATTTATATCCCTTACTACTCACCCAACCCCTAATACTTATGCATATACATATTTAATGCCCCTAACCGGCCAATAGGGAAACTGCAAATGCTAGATTTATTACTACTAAATAATTGTTGCCTTTTGGCTTCTATTTATAGTTGGCCTTTCAATACACTCCTCTGCTTCTCTCTTTTAGCTGTGAATAGGCTTATTTGCTCCCTATTTTCACCAAGAAAATCAGCTATGGCCAAACTTGTCTCAATTTTCCTTTTGGCCCTCCTTGCCTTCTCCATGATTGCTACCACTGTTATGGCTACAAATGGAAAACACCACCATCACCATGCTGTAAGTTAATTCTTTTTACTGAATTTTCCCACTTTCTGTAACCATTTGAAGTCTAATATATCTTTGTTGTGAAAATTTACTTGTGATTTCAGAAAAAGTATGGACCAGGGGAGCTTGAAGCCCTCACGTAAGTATTTCCCCTTTTATTTCACTTTGAAAAAAACAACGACACGATTTGAAATACGAGAATCAAAACATCTAAAGATTTTTGTCCAGACTGCGTATATGTACTATGAAATGTACAAAATATCTGTAAATATTTGACTTTGAACTCGAAGTAACCATAATAACTTATTAACTTTAAATTTTGGATCTGCCTCTAATGTTTATGAGATCTTTAAGTCTTGATTATTCTTTTGTATTTACCAGAATGTCTGCCACAATGTACGAGGAGGTGTAGCAAGACACAGTACCACAAGCCATGCATGTTCTTCTGTCAAAAATGTTGCAACAAATGTTTGTGTGTTCCACCTGGTACCTATGGAAACAAGGCTGTTTGCCCCTGTTACAACAACTGGAAGACCAAGGAAGGAGGACCAAAGTGCCCTTGAATTTCTTCTACTTTCTAGTTTCTCTCTGTTTTCTTCATATGTCTTCTACTTTAATTTGTCTACCTAATGTTGTTGGTTTGTCTGCTCTTTATCCCGTTGTACTTTTGTCTAACCCAAGAGGTTATATGTAATCTGACCAACAATTTCCAGTTTATAAACTTAAAAGAAAAAATTTTATCCGTATTAATTGTTTAGAAAGTTTTAATGCTCATTTGCGCCAAAACTTCAGTGTGCTCCAATAAGAGAGATGTCTAGCTAATTATTTTGGTAGCGTATTTCTTTCTGTACAACAATAAAATTAGAGTACACCCATTTTTCAGTTCCTGTAATTGGAGTTTTATAGAGTTTCAAATTCCAGAACATTGTCATGAGTTTCAACTTGTAACTTCATCACAATAACTATTTTTTAAAGACAGGATCGAAAAGTGACAAATGAACATTATTTCGACATATCTAGCTTAAAATGAAAAGTGACCCGGGTTATAAATAACAAAATATTTATTGAGCATGGAAAAGCAATGAACAGTATAGGAGGTCTAATTAAATAGCAATGAACAGTATAGGAGATCTAATTAAATAATCTCTCTCATTTTGTTCCCTAATCCAACTTAAGTAGTAATTAATTTGGGTTTTAGTCCCGTCGAGTCTCAACTTGCTACAAGTTATGGTAAGGTGAGTCACTATCACGCCCAATGGTCCATTTGAACTTCATTCAAAACATTTAATTTGGATAAAATGAAATAAAGAATATCAGATGAGCTAATACAACACGTTGCGTACTTGCATTGGCAGTAGTTACATGAAGCGAGGATTCTTCTGATCCTATTTTCTCTCTTTTACATTTACCACACATCTTTTTGCCTAGCTTGAGTTGGGTAATTGGGTTCAATTAACATAGTATAATTGCTGGCTCTAACCACCATAAATACTGTAAATAATTCTGTTACAATTACGACACATCTTTTGCCTAGCTTCTGTTGGGTTCAACTAATACGGTATATCTGCTAGCTCTAACCGACATAGATACTAAGTAGCTATGGTATAATTACCACACGTCTGTGCCTAGCTTGGGTTGGGTTCAACCCAGTAGTGGAGCCACGTACTTTTTTAAAGGTTTCAACGTACATCCCTTACATCAAAAAATTATATTGTATAACTAGGTAATAATAAAACTGTTTATGTATGTATATTACATAATGATACCCTCTTGGCCTCTTCATGGATTTAGTTCTTTATATCTTGACCCCACTTAATGAAAATTATAGCTTTGCCACTAATTCAACCATTCAACTAACATTGTGTACTTGCTAGCTCACACCAGCATATATACTTAGTAATTCTGTCAATAAAGGCTTCGGTTGATAGAAACAATTCACTTAGTGTTGCCTTTGATGAGATTCTACCCCTCTTTTACAATGTCTTTACTCCAACTCTTCCAAGACGAGATAATCTTGAGAATATATTTATGTCGTTTGTAGCGCATGAGCTACGAAAAATTGCAAGCAGTAAGTAGTTGCGTCATTATACAAGCAAGATCTGATGCTTTAGTGATGTATTCCATCTGTGAGGTGGTCCAAAAGAGTATGACAGAGAGCATGAAAAACTTAATTTATTTCACCGTGGCTCTAGCATTACATAACATATGTAGTTGCTAGTTTACCCAAGTCTTTCATCTTCTGCTTTAATTTTTTTTCTTAAAAAATGCTAAGTCCGGAGCCAAAATGGCTTCTTTTTACAGCCATTACACCAAAATGGCATGCCTTTTTTTTTTTAAACCCAAATGGGTATTTCGTGCATATTGCACGAAAATGCAACAAATTTTGTTTTTTTTTTTAATTTCGTTTTTAATATAAAAAACGAAATTAAAAAAAAAAATTTGTTGCATTTCGTGCAACATTAACGTGCGTCTTTTAGCAATGCCATAAACAATTTGAAAGAACAAAATACAACTATCCTTGTGGTGAAAGCACGTTTCATTTTGAGATTATGGGACCGGTATAACTAAACATAACTAAAAGTCTCTTTCCAGCGGACTTTTTTAGTTAAACACAACTAAAAATCTCCGGATCCGCATAACTAAATATAACTAAAAGTCTGCTCTCCAAAGATATTCACTTGCATTTCTAAGAAGTATGCATCGATCGAGCTTGCATTTTAATCTTCTTATAGCGATATTGTTCCAACTCACATGCTTAATCTCAGTTTACAAATTAACAACAATTAACATAAGTATGAATTCAAATTCGAGACAAGCAACCCAAGCGATATGTCCAACTTAACGAATATAGAGTACTAGATTTTTTCGAATGAGCTATTAAATTTAAAGTAACCATAAAACTTTGCGTCCATGACGGGAGTTTGTGGTAATTAAGTTATATCCCAAAGAAATTAACAAATCAATATTCAGGCAGACTGTGGATCCTCGTATATATACTTCAAAACCTAACAATAAATTGTCGAATTAAGCGAAGAGTAGTTAGTATCACGTTAATGACAATGGGTTCGTGCCGTGGTGTTTAACAATTAACATATCGCTATACAATGCAACCCATAATTAGTTTGGAATGACAAATACATATATACGTAGCTAAAGACCGCCACATTTATTGGCATAAGTATGCCCCCATCATAAGTTTGATAATTAGATTAACAAATTTATGCTGGTAAAGAACACTTTTGAATTCGGGCAAACTTAAATCTTTGGACCCGCATAACTTTGTGAAGGAATTATCAAAGTTATCGGGACGCATACTATGCTAAGTCTGCCCACAAGATAAGTATGCAAGGGTCCGCATAACTTTGGTAATTCCTTAACAAAAGTATTTGTCCCAAGATAAATAATTAAACTCGCTTGCGAATTTTTTTAAAAATTTTGTGCGTGGTTCTAAAACTTGGAGCAAATGGTGTTAGCCAAGAAAATTTAAAGATTTCAAACAAGTCTAGTATTATAAATCATTGGTTCAAAGATTAATGGAAAGGAAGAAAATTGATGGCAAAGAGAAGAAATTTAATGGAGGAATTCTTGAAATTTCTAATATATGGTGGAGGAGAAGGGGTTGTAGTATAAATAGGAAGAGAATAGAGAGAGAGTTGAAAAGGAAAATATTAAAGGAAAATGGTTATTTTAAGTTTTTAACGGTTAAAAACTTAAAATAACTTAAAATAACCATTTTCCTTTAATATTTTCCTTCCCAAAAAAAAAACAAATTTGTTGCATTTAAGATGCAACATTTACCTAAATACCCATTTGGGTTTAAAAAAAAAAAGGCATGCCATTTTGGTGTAATGGCTGTAAAAAGAAGCCATTTTGGCTCCGGACTCCGTAGAATCCTGCTAAAATCACAGTCATAGAAGTCGAGCTTGTCCTCTCTTCTGTAGGATTACTGCAAAAATAATGTGAAATATGAAAACTAAAAGCACGACACAACTACATCACTGGAGAAGAATAAACGATATTGATAACAGTAATCGATTAATATGATGTGACGATATGGTATCTACACCATTGAAGCAACGACCTGATAAAGTTGTAACTGACCCATGGAGGACAAAGACTCCCACGCCAACCTACTGGCTGCAATGTTTTGATATGTACAAACATAACAAAATAGGAAATTTGGAGCTTTTGCGTGCAAAGATACAGCTGGTAAATGATTAAAAACGAAACGAGAAAAATCTTTCCCCGCCTATGTAACTCATCAGTGCAATCAACTTATCAAACAAATAGATAACGAAACAAAGACAGCTTTTATACTGGTTGCAGATGAGGAGTTGCCACCTGTTCCGGTGGTACTGCCGCCTGAGGAGTTGTTGCCCGTCCAGGTGTTGTCGAAGGCTCTGTTGGCAGTGCAGGCCCAGGTGCGACTGTGACATGCAAGCCCCTGTGTTGCCCAGCCTGTACCAAGAAAGCAACTTCAGCTGCTGCCAATGCTGCTGCCTCCTGCATTATAGATGGGAAAAAAGAAAATGCATAAGCATATATTTGACAATTACACACTGACATGTTAAATGAAGTTTACCATTTACACTGTCAACTCACTTAAAAGGCAATGACAATTAAAGATACCTGCATATCCTAAGGTTGGAATGGTAACTAAGAAAATTTGCAACTTAACTTACTATAAGCATTAGTACACTGTCAGGGTATAAAATTTAATTCTATATAGCACATTACAACAAAAAAGAAACTAACCTTTACATGTCTCACGTAATTACCTTTTTTTTTTTTTTTTTTTTTTTTTTGAAACTGGTAAATTTGTATCCCTCAGCATTAAGGATATGTTGGAGACCTTCAGAAGTGTTAGTCTAAAAACAGAAAGAGAAAAGAGATACTTACAGGGATTTTAATAAGTCTACAAAATGATCTATATCCTCTAATCCTATTTCTTTACACCAAAAGTAGAAAGATGCGATACAAATTCATTTTACTTTCTGAATGGAATTGGATCTATCTTTAAAACACATACAATGTAGGATCATCCTCCACCACTTCTTTTGACTCTTGCTGCCTCCTCTTCTCACCCAACAATTTAGTAGAAGTTACTTTCTTTTCTTCTTCTCTTTTTTTTTTTTTTTTTTTTTTTTTAACTTTTAAGTGTCTATTTACCTAAGAAAGGCATCTACATACTTATGAAAAGAGAACCTAATGTTGGTTACACCAAAAGTCGAACATAAGCAAAATTGTATAATAATAAACTGCGCCATCAACAATCAGTGGGCGTGATTAACTTCTTCACGGCTAGAACACGTGGTGAAAATTCTCAAATGTTGATCCTGCTCTTAATTCCTATAATTTTTTTTATTATGTTAAAGACATGCTCTGATCCTTATTTGATTAGCAAAAAATGCAGTGCTGAAATCACAGTGGAACCTCAAATCTCACAGATTGAAAGTTGCTCTGATGTCTCTCATGTCGAAGATGACCATCGAATAACTTCCACAGTGTATATAACCATTTTCCTACTGTTATTTACATCATTATCAATATGAAATATGAAAGTGTGATGTTCAACACTTATTGGAAGAAAAATTTAAGAGAAAAACAAGCATGCCAATTAAGGTTTTGTGTACTTTGGAAGTTAAAAAAGTATAAAAGTAAGACAGGCTTTTTAGGAAAAGAACCAAGAATAATTGTGTATTTCATTCGTGAGTTGGACTTTTAAACAGCCAAAGATGGAACTCAAATAGTTGGTTAGGCATGGAATAAGCATGACTTATAAAAGTTCACAAATGTGCATAAATATAGAAACTACTTCACCATTACCACCAAAAGAAAAGCAGAAAAAACTAAGGGATTTGTACCATAAGACTAGTGCACTTGGCATGAACATGAAGTATCACCAAAATGTGCAAGATGAAGACAAAGGTAAAAGAGTTCTGAAAGTTATAAAAAGGCAGAAAAAAAGTATATAACCTGTCTTTGCCTGCGACGCTGCAATATACTGATTGCCCAAGCTATGATGTAACAAGGTAAAAGGAAACCAGCAGCACGGAGCAGGAAAAGCTGTGTCAAGAATCAACTAGATCATTAGTTCCACACACCGTACTAAAGTAGATTTTCATAACTTATCATAGAAAGTAACAAATGGAAAGAAAACTCATTGACTTACAGAGAAAAAGGTGGAAACATCATCCTCATCCTCATCAGCATTTCCAATAGCATGCCTCAATAACAGAAGGGCCATTAACTGCAGGAAAACAGAGTAGATCATTCAATATGTTGAAAAGATTGAAAACAAAAATGTCACCAAGATCTACTGGCATTTAAAATATTCTACCCTAATCTATTCCAAGTCCATAAACATGTAGTTTACATGCCATACATACTGCGGAATCTTTAAATATTTAGGAAAGAAGCTAAATCTCATTTCTGATCCAGTTGGACAACCAGAACAAAAATAGCATAAGAAACAAGGCAGGGTAATAAGAGAAAAGAAAAGAAAAGCATGCAGTCTACCAAAAGACCATTGCAGTGACATAATATCTTACATATCATTACTAAATATGCCTACAATGAGATGAAAATCCAACCCCCCCCCCCGCCTTTTTTTTTTTTTCCTATAAAGATGGAACAGGCCTAAAAATGCATCCTTGATAAAATTCTACTACCAATTCAATTGACTCTACCATTACAAAGCTTAACGTGAAAATTCATGTACCACACTACCAATGTCACCCCCACCCTCCTCTCCAGAGAAACTTTCTATCTGTTCATGTACATACCAACCATAAGAAAAATTCTAATGCATGCCCAACATCACTACATTCCACTACTTAGCAATGCAATGAAACAAAATGAGTAAACTATATGATGTAGCTTCAGTTGCTTACAATTAAAGCGGCAGAACGACAAAATGCAGCTCCACTAGCATTTGAATCAGCATATTCATCATAGTCAGCCTCTAGAAGACGACGTTCCGCAGCAGCCATTGCAAGAAGTCGAGGATCATGCAAGTCAACTTGAGTGCCACCCACTGTCCAACCTCTACTTAAGCCATAAGACAGAAAAGAAAATTTTCAGCACATCAAGATTGCAAAGGATGTTGTATTTACGTTTCAGAGTGCTACATGACCCCAAAACCAGCACAATATCAACAGTCTCTAGGTTATTCAAAGGGAATGACTGGAACGGTGAATAAAATTTGGTGCACAAATGATAAAATAGTCATGATTTGAATATACCTGATGTCAATGGCTGTATCATCAGATTGAGGAGGCGGGGGCGGAGCAGTGTAGCCGGGTTGATATGACTGCAGGTTAGAGAGAATTTTCTATGTTTGGTAAGTCTGCCAGCTAGAGAGAAAAATTTCGGAGTGTAACTGAATTAGAAACTCTTTCAGCAAGTATTCACTGGCATCCAAATTTGTGATTCTAAAGTATCAATTTCCTATATTCTGAAGTTAAAAAATGAACATACAGCTGAATTGCTGCGTAGGCATGAGTGACACTTCCTCTAGCCAGCAAAAAGTATTGAGGAAGGAAAGCACGAGCACACATCAAAGAAATACAGAACAGACTCAATTATGCTATCTCACCCTTCCCTCATTCTTTTCTGGCTTATTTGTCTTATACTGGTTTGGGATGGGGATAGGCAAAAGGTAAATCATCATGCTCAATAAAATGAGGTAAATAGAATATGCATTGGAGTACCTGATGGCAAATCTCGCAAGTTATATCCCCCTTCTCATCACACCATCGCTGAACACATTTTCTATGAGCATACTGGATTTTGTGACCAATAAAAAAGATTAGTCAGGTTACCAATAAAAACTCATATAAGCACACAAAAGAGTTGTTGGACATTGTAACACACAGAGATAATTAAGATCATCTATGGTTCCCAGCTTATAAAATTATAAAACAAATCAAAGAGAATGTAAAGAACCATAGCAGTTTGGTATACCAAAACATTATCTGAATTGCTTAATTTAAAAAAAATTGTTAGCTTTAGTAGGTCATTGGAGCAACTGATGTTTAGCACACAAAAGGCCTGGCTATACCTAAACAGAATTGCGATTGAGTGTAAGTATCCTTAGATTGGGCGACTTTAACACACCTAAATGGCTAGGAAGATGAGCATTACCACCGCATCTGCATGTTCATCATTTTGAGATGCCTTTAGAAACTGAAGAAGATGCATGCTAACTCTTAAACAAATAGACACTTCATTACTCAGAGGTCTTATAGATGAGAAGACCTCATAAAATCAATTACTACAACAATCAATTCTAACTAATATTTGTTTCATGCCACACAATTAAACTAAAGAACAAGACAGAACAGCAAAGAGAAGGACAAAAATAACAATGGAAGCAACAGTGCTCAGGGATAATGATGCTCTTCAACTACCAAGCAAAAGAAACTAGGTGCACCAACCAAAGATAATGACCAAAAAGGGGCCAACTGTTCAAATGCACGTATACTGGAAGCGTATAGAAGTTTAGCCTCTATCATTGCCTAGTATAGAAAAGGAGCAAGGATAAGAATATGTGACCAGGTATTCAAAAAACTTAATTCAAAATAGTGATTTCACTGATGTGAGGCTTAGCTGGGATAGAATGCTTTAAATTTTGTTGAAGAGTACAGAAAACTTAAATACCAAGCTTCTGTAGAATGTCGAATCACGAAAATCTTAAGTTCTTGAGAGAACATACGTCGGGTATTAGCGGCATTTATGCTTAAGCTAAAAAAGTATGTGATTGGCATAATTATTCAAGTTATAAGCAACATCTAGCAGCTCATTGAACAAGAAGAGCGAGCACAAAAATTTACCAACTTCACCAAGATACCTTCAAGCTGCCATTGCAACGACAAGGAATCTCCAAATTTTTCAAGCTATCTTCTTCCTGACATATCCGGCATTCCACAGTCTGAAGTAATGGCTCTTCTTCATCTCCAGCTCCTGGATTTTCCTCCTCCTTAGTATCAATAGCTGAGGACGTACCAACTGCATCCTCAGACCGTGGCAGAGAGTGCAAAGATTCAGGTGTAATGAGACGGTCAACACGCAAAACCAAATGTTCTTCCATTAGCAGTTCACAACTTATCCTACGATCATCAAACATCATCAGCCATCTCACATGTCAAAAGTATAAGAAGAAAAATTCAGAGACTCTAAGAGGAAAATTTCAGAGACTCACTAAGCAAAAAGAACATTCTCCAACCATCGAATGTAACAGACTACTAGAGATATGGGTTTTGGTGAATTTGGTATACTTTAGTGTTGTCTAGTTTTTCTTTAGTTTGTATAGCTTTGCACAAGGTTATCCCCCCATATCCCCATAATAAAAAACGAATCTTGTTACTTACTTGAAGGGCCATCATGTCAAGAGAAGGGGATTTGAAAAGCATAAGATGTACACTTCCCTTTAATTTACGTTTTAACAAGGTTTAGACTCTTCCCATTTAATATCTCATTTAATATAACAAAATCCACAATACCACCTGAGCAAGCAAGGAGACTGGATCTCCTAGTTTATATTCCCAGGCGCAGAGCTAGAGCTTCGCCTACGGTTCGGCAGAACCCAGTAACTTTGGCCCAAACCCGATATTTGTGTTTACAAATCCACTTAATACGTATATATAATTTATCATGAACCCAATAAGTTGCATATTCTAGAATCCACCAGAACACATAAACTCAAATCCTAACTCCGTCTCTGTATATTCCCAAACAGATATCCCACATTCCCAGTACCAAAGAACTCTTGAACAGAAAATTGGGGGATAGTAGCTAAACGAGCTTGAAACCCAACATCATATTAACACATTGATCTATAAGAAAAGGTCCAAAAACCCAACAAAAAAGAAAGCAAAAAAAAATCCAAACTTTGGAGCAAAACGCTTTAACAAACACATGAAACAGCTTTCTGAGTTCCCCAGTATGCCCTTTTCCCCTTTTTTCTCACAGACAAACAATCTTGACAAAATCAAGACCATAAACTTCCAAAAGGGGTAACAAATGGTGAAAGCTTCAAGCTTGTAGATAAAAAAGACTGAGAAAACAACATCTTTTATCATCAATTTCAATAAATAAATAACAACCCAAAAATCCTGGACCAATTAACTCACCCAATCATAGAAATCCTCAACCCAAACAAAAAGTTACAATCTTGAACTAGGAATTTAGATTAAAATGTAGATTCAACATATGATTTCTTGGTATCTGAACTAAGTCAACTCACCTAAACATAAAATCTTAAACCCCAACAAAAAAAAAAAAAAAAAAAAAAAAAAGCAATAATCTTGATCAAATTTAGGACAAAAAAGTAGATGAAAAGATAGGAATTGGAGGTACCTGAAAATTCAATTCTTGTGTTTACCGTTTTCTGTAGCCCAGCTTAGAAGCTAATGAATATATACCAGTCTTTTTCAAAGTTAGAAAAGTCGCAGCACGTAACACTTTTTTCTTGTGGGGTTTGCTTAGAAAATTGATGATAAAATTGATTACTTACAAGGTAACGTATTTACTAGTCTTCTAGTTTAAACTTTAATGTAGAGAAGTATTTTTCAACTCTTCTATTATTGATTGTGTCGAAGCTTATGGTAATTTATATGTGCGGGTTAGATTTACATATACTTTGTCTAAATTCACAAATCTTCTTTTATTCTTTCGCTTTGGTAACGTTCGCGCAAGACAAACAGAAAACAACGTTTTCTGGTAATGGACAAAGACAATGTCGTGATAAATTTTTTTTTAAAAAAAAAAATGTATTAGCAATTGGTATTTATATCAATTTAATGAATGTTATATAGTTATATATCTTATATAATCAAGAAAATATTAGATGCACATGTTTTTACATCAAGCTCAAACCTTTAACCATAAAAGTCATAAACTAAGGAGTATTATGTCTCACAGGAATTTGGGAGCAACGACAAATTTATTTTTGTGGGATTTATAAGTCACTAAATCGGCGGTGCAATCAGCCACTACTTACGTCAGTAGATTTAGTAGATTGTCTATATCGCACCCCCTTTGACTGCGGTCCTTTCCGAACCCTATTTCAATGCAGAATGTTTTGTACATTGAATTATCCTTATGTTTTACTTAATCAAACATTATTATTTTTTGTACAAATTAAAACATGTGTTGTGCATTATTTACTTGGTGTAAATAGTAGTACACATAAATTTTTTGTAGCAAGTAATTCCTTAGTAAAACCTTGGGGCATTGGGTAAGAAGACTCCTTCCTAGAAGAAGCATACTAACGCCATAAGTTGTAGTCATAAACAAAGACATTTGGACATCTTCAATTGTTCGTTTCTAATGCATTCATCTCTTCGTTCTAGTTGCTTTGGCCAAAAATACGCATGAAGAGAGCAATAAAATGTAGTACCACGTAATTTCATGTTTCCTCCTTTATCTAACCCCTCCCCCCCACACACACAAAGTTGATACAGAAAGTCCAATGGTAGCCTCATAGTACGAATTAGCGGAAGAAAAAGGTGGAAAAGTTTGGTAAGTTGGCTTTTAAAGAGTTGATGTGACTTGATGACTTGGTAAAAAGTAAGGGAAAATGGGGTAGTTGGAAAGAGCCAAAGAGAAGAGAACGGGGCATGGCCATTTCTTAATGATTTCTATTTTCTAGAAAGCACGCTACAGTATGTTTTTTCATGGGAATTAAGTAATTACTTTCTCGTTATCTCTTTCCCTTTTTTTTTTGGCATACCAGTTAAAATTCTTTAAATTTGACACAAATTATTAGTTGTATACTTTAAATTATTCATAGTCTTAATTACCTCAAACTCTCACGGAAGTAAATCGTAGAGTGGATGCAATTACTATGGACATTATATATTTTTTAATTTTAGTTGTTCTAAATTTTTGAAGGAAGAAATCAGTGAGCACGCAAAGTATTATTCAATTCACTGCATATTAAGGTGGTGTTAACGAGCAATGAAACGAAATCTCTGAAAAGCTAAGGTTGAACATCTAGGTAATTAACTCTAATTCAATTTAAAACCATTAAAGAATTCATAGTATGAGGGTGTAACACGACATTATATTATAACTATATATAAGAGATAATTAAAGATTTTTGTAGTCCTCACATTGAACTTTGATCCTGTGAACCTTTTACATGCAGCTTTGGTTTTTTTTTTTTTTCCTTGTTCTCATTTTTGCTCTTATTTATTTTCTAAGACAATCTACTGAGCCCTTTTATAATTGGTGTTGCTATTACTTTTCTCTACATATTCTTACTTTTACCATCATTCTTTATTCCAGTTGGGTCTTTGTAATTGGTCAATATTATAGGGATCTGGCTCCCTCCATTACACTTTCTCTACATTTCCTCAAGTACACACTTAAATGAGTGACTCTTGCCTAATAAAATTTTTAAAGGTTTAGATTAGATTAATTTAATGAGGACCTTTACCATGGGTAAAAGTAGGGATAAGTTTTAGAAGACACTCCCCAATTTTGGTGTCCAATACCAATCTCCCCACAAGTTTTGGTAATCATTACTACTTGCCAATAAAAAACTTATCCTCGTCTCGTCTTGCTCTTTCGTTAATTCCACAAAATCCATACTTCCATTCCACCATATGTTCTGCAATTCATTTTTAGACTAGGTTCTTTAATCAATTTTCTAAAATTCGTAATTACAGATTACTTCTTTTATTTATACCTTTTGTGTAATGTAGATTTACGGAGAGTAAATCTAGTCATCGGTTCCAAAGTGGTAATTGTAACCTCTTTTAAATTCCAATTTCCTTTACATTTCATGGAAGGTTTAAACTCCGAAACTAATTAATTCCATTGAAGTAATTAATGTATGTTTTTTAAAGTAGCATTGGAGTAAATATATGTGATCCTTTGCTATGGTTCTATCTGTATTTGGCTCTAAGATCAACTGATTATCATAAAACATATATCTTTGTTGAATTTGTTTAAATGCGTTACATGTGCTACAAGATATAAAAGTCTATACCTTAACTATGAACTAGTGTTTTGAGATATTTTGTGAAATATTTGATTTGATGACACCTCTTTAACTTAGTTATACGATGAATATATCAATGAGATTGGATAGAGTACTGAAATATTTAAGTAAAATAATATATAGTTTGATGCTTTATAATTTAGTTAAGATGGTGAGTATATGAAAGCTTGGGAACTGAGAAGAATATTGAAGCTTTCGATCATAAATTTAATACTTTTTAATTAAGTCAAGATTAGGATTATATGAACGAGTTTCAATTCTGGGTGTGGGAAAAGGAAGTTCACCGATTTTTGGGATTTAATTAATCATGCTAATGAGTAATGACTGAATGGGTACCAAAATTAGAGAGTATCTTCTAAAACTTATCCTTTTAACCATGGTTAAGGTGCTCATTAAATTAATCTAATCTAAACCTTTAAAAAATTTATTAGACAAGTGTCACTCATCTAAGTGTGTACTTAAGGAAATAGAGAGAAAGTGTAATTGAGGGGAACCGGATCCATATTATAGGGACTTTTTGTGAATTTTTTTTCCTCCTTTTTATATTATTTTTTACACCTTTATCTCAAAATATTTGTAGCGTTTCACTTCTCGGGAGTCAAATTATATAAACTTTAACAAATGCTTTAAGAATCTTTTCCCTATATTGATAGGAGAATTACAATTTATTGTATTTTTCGAATGTCTAAATTTTAATTTTAAAATATTGAATTAATCTAACTAGGCTTAGAAATTAGTCAAATGCCTTTATAATTTGGGATGGAGAGAATAAATGATTTGTCCTTATACATACTGGTAAAATTAGGTTACCTTTGGAGCCAAATTTTCTCTTACAACTGAAGCATTTATTAGGTATTACAATATCTTTTATCCTTAAAACGTCCAATATTTTGCTTTGTTAGTGAGCTCATATACTCTTATTTATCCTAAAATTATTCAAATATAGTTTTAAAATATTTTACTTTATTAATGTACTTTAATTATTGTTTACTACTATTCTTGTAGGATCACTAGGTTAATTTGTGTGAAGATTCTAAATTAAGGTTATATTTATTACAAAGATAGATTTGAAGTTGTTGGAATTATTTTGTTCTGTTAGATGATTCTAGAAGATGAAAAATGAGTGTTGTTAATACAGGTGAAAATAAAATATATTATTAAAATCTTAAATGAGTTTAAGTTTAGCGCATAATGAGTTAGTAGTAGGGTGGAGCTAGAGGTTCTGCGACAGTTTTGACCGAATCCGGTAGCTTAGTTTCACAAACTTTGTATTTGTCTAAAGATTATTAAATTAGTACGAAATAACTTAAAAAATTAGTCAAAACTCATAAACTCAAAATTCAGGCTCTGCATCTGAATTGAAGTAATAATTCCACTAATAATGAAAGTTAAATAACTCAAAAAATTAGAATTCAGAACTCATATACTCAAAATTTAGACTCTGCATTTTAATTGAAGTAATAATTCCACTAACAATGAAAGTTAAAATGTTAAGAGTTTGACACGAGTCTCGCGAAATAAGTTATTTAATCAAATGAATAAAAAGAAGAGCTGGAAGGAAGGGGACAAATGGATGGAAAAAGTTCAGTGACAATATCATTGACTCTATGATGCGTGATCTGTAAGGGCCAAACCCATCGATAGGCACTCGTGGTTGTCAGTCTAATTTCTTTTCGGAAGGCCTTTCAAAGTGACCCTTTCGTTCCATTTGCAGATACTTCAGGTGTGCTATTCCTATTCCACTTAGACACTTTTTGCACCGTTATCGAGCAAAACCAACACCAAAGAGGCCACCTCATTGCACATCCAACAGGCCAAAAGCCCCAATTTTTAATGGTCAAAACTTCACGAATTTACAAATTAGTAAATTTACAATTAAAATGAGTTAAGCACAATTTAATTGAGTTGACACAATTTAAATGAGTCAGGCACAATTTAATTGGCCACTTAATCTACGTAGGAGACGCGGTGTTGGTTTTACTCCGATAAAAAGTTGTCTAAGTGGAATAGAATGACCCACCTCGGGCTGCCTAAATGGAACAAGCCGCCACTCTTGTTGCCTGTGAAAGTGAACGACCACATGAGTGTTCGTCGATGGGTTTGGCCATCTGTAAGACATGTTTATTGTCTTTTGGACCTATATGGGTCATGATAGTTTTATGTGTTTGCTTATGAGCATCATTCTTTTCTTGTCGTATTTCTTTCTAAATGTTGTACTATATTTTATTTAGAGAAAAGACATCATTTCATCTTTAAATTTGACACAAAAATTCATTTTAACAATTAAATTTAAGTTCTATTTATATACCCCCCTTAACAACTTTCATTTTAATTATTTTTCATCCTAAAAAATAATACCACTCTCACATTGTAAGGTGTATTACACACGCGCCATGTCATTGCCACTTCGTTGCCACGTCAAAAATTACCAACCCTTCATTTTTTATTTTTCTTGTATTATTTTTTCTCTTTCTCTTTCTTCTTCTTCTCCCTTTTCTCTTTCTTCTTCCGACCACCGCCGCCGTAGCCGCCGCCACCGCGGCCGCCACCGCGGCCGCCACCACAAAATCCCATCTTTGTCATTCAAAGCTCCATTATCATTAACAAAATATATATAAGAATTCCAAGCTGAACAGAGAGAAATTGAGGCTCAGATCTGTGTTAGCTCGAGCAAACATCATCTGCCATTTCCATTTTCCATGTCATTTTCCATAAGAATTCCAACCTCCATTTTCCATATAAAAATATATATATAGGAACTCCAACCTCCATTTTCCATGTCATTCTCCTTTTCTTTTCTGCCATTTCCACCCATCATCTGCTATTTCCGTCAATATTGTTTCCCCTTCTCCATGTCATTCTCCTTTTCTTTTCTATTTCTTTGTAAACAAATTTGGTTAATGTGTTTTATTACATAATAAAAGAAATATGAAATTCATTTCTTAGATAGATTAATTAATGTGGGTTTGGTTGGCCGGAAAGTAATCGCCGACGCCATTTTTCCCGATGAAATTGATCGACGACAATGATGAAGACGACTATGTTTCAAAGAATATATTCAACCCAGATGATGAAATTCAAATGCCTAATTAATCAGCTCATAACATTTTGGTAACTTTTTCCGAATTAAGAATTGGGATTAAATTTAAAAACTTTATGACTTTGATGGTGGTGGTTATGGAGGTGGGGGTGGATTTGGTAGTGGTCGAATTAGTGGGTATGGTAGTGGTGGTGGTGGATACGATGGTGGTAGCGGATACGATGGTGGTAGCCGTGGTGGAGGTGGATATGGAGGAGGTGATGGTGGCGGAGGTGGCAGTGGTGGGGAAGAGGAGCGGGTGGGGGAAGAGGACCCGGGGGGGGGGGGAGGTGGTTTAGAAGAAAGAGAAAAGGCCCATTTTTATTTTATTTTATTGATTTTATAATAATAATATATATATATTAGCGGGCTCACCTTTTTATGTCATTTACTTGCCTAAATTTCTTTTTCTTCTTTCTTTTTTGCCACATCAGCATTAGAGGTGGAAAATAATTGAAATGAAAGTTGTTAAGGGGGTATATAAATACAACTTAAGTTTAGTTGCTAAAGTGAGTTTTCGTGCCAAGTTCAAGGGTGAAATGATATCTTTTCTCTTTTATTTATTATTACTCGTATGTGAGTGTCATGTTAATAACACCTACCACTTTTTTCTGTAAATGAGCTTTTCTTTTTCTTTTCTTTATTGGTGAAAAATCTATTTAATTTACCACATTCTTCATCGAGCAAACTGATCAGTATTCTATTATTGGGAGATTTTATTTATTAATCATGCCAGCTTTATTGACAATGCAGCAAAGTAGCAAATAATTAAAAATTTGTTTTAGGCTTTGGTTAATCGAAAGAGAACTACTTTATTGAATATTTGTGCTAGTATATTGTGGTGAAGTGCAATTCGTTGAGTAATCGTAAAAACTTCCTTGAATTGTTCTTGAATCAAGATAGGAAGATATTCGAGAGAAGTTTTCCTTCTATTAAATCCATTCGATAGTTTTGGCATATGTTCTTGGGTTATAAACTAGTCTACATATGTTCTTGGGTTATAAACTAGTCTATTCTTGAAGATATTTAGGTCATTTGAAAGAAGAGTTTAAATATAGAGATAGACTGATCATTTATTGAAATCGAAAAAGTCAACAACCATTCGTAAAATAACCTTGAACGATTATTAATCCTAAGTATTTCTTTTTAACCAGTCTTGTCATTCGCCCTTAATTCTCCTATTGATGGTAACCCTTGATCAATTTCTAAGTTTTTTCGTTCTTTTAGTTTAATAGTAAAAAATTTTACTCGTGGTTTACACCATAAAACTCTGAAGAATTGATTTCCTGAATAATATCGAGCAGGACTTTGTTTGACTTATTAATAACACTAATCCCTGCAGAGACGATCTTAAACTATACTTACTATTTTTTGCTAGCGAAACGCTTCAGGAAATTATATTGTATTTTGCGCTTGTCAATAATAAGATAACATATAATTTTCATAATTATCATAAATAAAGTGTTTCAATTTCTTTTAAATTTGATTAAGGCTGTCCAAATGAGTGATTGTAAATAAAATTTCTTGTGTAGTCAAGTTAAATTTCTTCTTGTTTGTCATTATTTCATTAATATTGAAGTTTCATCATTCAAGCTAAATTTCAAAAGAACAAGATAGAGAAAGAATAGAAGAAGCCATATGTTTTGTCTCCAATTATTGTTCAATTAATCTCAGTTCATTTTGTTTCTCCTTTGATTCCCTTTATCAATACACTTCGATATTGAAACATGCTCGATTTCGATGAATTTAGTTACATATTATGGATTCCCACAAATTCAAATGTTTGAATCATATTGGAGTTCATTATTGGAATGAACGTTTTTTGTCTTTTGAATTGGTATTATTCATGTTTTTGTGTTTGAAATAGTAACTTGAAAGAATATCCGCTGAGTTCAACTGAAGTCTCGAGGACAAAAAAGTAGTTTTGAAATTTTGGACTGAGAGCCTGTTTGGATGGGCTTAAAATAAGCAGCTTATAAGCTGGAAACTGCTTATAAGCCAAAAAAAAAAAAAATTGAGGTAGGCTAACTTTTTTTTTTTTTGGCTTATAAGCTGTTTTCCAGCTTATAAACTGCTTTAAATAAGCTAAGCCAAATGGGCTCAATTATTTTTTGGGCTTATTTTATGCACAAAATAGCTTTAAGCTGGCCAGCCAAACACTCAAAAAAGCTAAAAACAGCTTATAAGCTAATCCAAACGGGCTCTAAAAGCAGCTTACTGTTTAGATACATTAAGGATTATATATTTGTTAGATGATACACACTGGGGGTCGAAATAGTCCAACCCCTACACATAAAGGATTATTTTGATCATTTTCTAAGATGTCGGGTTTTGTTAAAGGACATTTAAGTTTTTGCACGGATTTTCCTTCAACGCACCGGTCTTTAATTTTTGCCTCTTCTATCCGTGGTTTTTAATTTTTCCCCTGCTATTTATTTATTGAAAATTTGTGGATGGAGGCACTCTTACTTATCCAGATCTGCTTCGTTCAGCATAATTTTTTTTTTCTTATCTTCTGAAATTGAATTTTTGCTCCGCTCAATATAAATTCTTTAGAAATTAAGTTATGCAGTAAAGGTGGCGTAGTGTTTTCCAGAATCTATTGTACTGTTTGGAAACTAGAGTTATGCTTTTTGAGGCATATGCTCTTTATAAAAAGAAAAAAAATTCGATAGTAGCTAATATAGGATGCTAGAGTATATGTGTGGGTCTGTGTGTTGTGTTTTTCTTAAACACAATATGCCCTCCTAAAATAAGTTGTGAAACATTTGTAGAGTTCTTAATCTCCTGAAACCGAACCTTTGTTTTGCTGGGCATAAGTTCTTTAGAAATTAGGTTATGTAGCATAAAATGTGTATTATTTTAAAAGTTTTATCGTGTCCGGCATAACTTATGAGTATTATAATGCAAAAGTACAAAACTTATGCCTCGCCAAAAGAATTTTATATCCCACAAAAAGACTTTTGTCCTCTTATTTTTCAGTTAAAATGCTGAAAGACAAAAATTAAGAGAACACATATTTGGGACATAAATTAAAGAGTACACTAAACAGTGTGAATTTGCAAGTGCATCCCGGAGTAACTTGGGGCATTTAATTATTGGTGACTTTTTAGTTTATTATTTTAGGAGAGGTGACTTAAGTTTTAATTATTAGGTGGAGGTGATAATTTTCTATTAGTGATTAAGGGGTTTTGAAGTTGCCTAAAAGTTTTCATTTTGACACTTTGACCGTCAACTTTATTTTTAACACTTTGCATTCAAGTTTTATTTTTAACACTTTGATCCACCCCCGCCCAGACCCCGCCCCCGACCCCATGCCCCCACGCCACTCCTCGGCCCCCCTCGGCCCCCCACCCCACCCCCCGCCAATTTTTTTTTTATTTTCTTTATTTGTTTTTTCACCCCCCCCCTCCTTCTCGCAACCCTCCTCCCACCCCACCCTCCAAAAAAAAAATTTAAAAATTTAGATTTTCTTTATTTATTTTTTCACCCCCCACCCTTAAAAAAAAAATGTTTGTTTAAAAAATAAGTTTTGAAAAGTTTTTTTTTTTTTTTTTTGCACCATCCCCCTCCCCCACTCAAAAAGAATATTAAAAAGAAGTTTTGATTTTTTTTTTGGGTTTAGGAAAAGTTTGGATAAAATTCAGGTTGTTGTTGTAGTGTGTTTATATTGAAATAGATGGTTTTTTTGTTGTTATCCTGGTATGGTTCAGGGTTTAGAAAAAGATATCCGATAGATGATTTTTTTGTTCTTGTCCTGGTATTTATCTGGTTCTGTTTATAGAAGATATCCAACAGATTTATAGTTGTTGCAACAAGTTCTATACTCGTGGCAACAAGTAGACAATCTGTTCCAACAACTACTAATCTTTGGACATAGCTTGATTATTTGGTTCTGTTTGTAGAAAATATCCAACATTTGTAGTTGTTGTCCAATACTTGAAATGCTCCATAGTTGTTAATTGCACTGTGTTGTAATAATAGTTATTTGTTGGAACTTTATGACATTTTAATGTTATTCTTTTTTAGAATATTAATTTATGTTCTTGGTACTTGTGAACTTGGTTTATACGATATGTTGATCATGTTCAAATCACAAATGTGTGTATTGTTGTTAATAAATTGCTGAACAGTTTTCAACAAGTAATGAATCTGTAGCAACAGCTTTGTAACTTGTTGGGTTTTATCCAACAAGTAACAGGACTTGTGTCAACAACTAGTAACTTGTGTTTTATACAACTGCTAAAAGATTTCCAGCAAATAAGCAATCTGTTGCAACAACTGACATGTCTTGTTGCAGCAACTAAGTTACATGTTGGGGTTTTTTCAACAAGTGGAGTGACTTGTTGCAGAAAGTGGGTAACTTGTTGTGTTTTATCCAACAAGAGTAAGGACTTGTTCAACAACTATGTCATTTGCTGCAACAGATACTACAGTTGTTGCAACGGATGCTACTTGATTCACCCATATTTAGTGATCAACAAA
This sequence comes from Lycium ferocissimum, assembly GCF_029784015.1. Lineage (NCBI taxonomy): Eukaryota > Viridiplantae > Streptophyta > Magnoliopsida > Solanales > Solanaceae > Lycium > Lycium ferocissimum. The sequence continues at coordinate 33,119,879 of NC_081345.1, read as the reverse complement.
GAGAATCAATGATATTTAGTGATAAATAAAGGAGATCAATAATAAGTAGTGATCAATATATAATACTTAATCAATTTGATGGTAATTTGAGTCAGGAATATGCACTAAATCCAATGATCATTAGAGTGAATTGATGTGAACTACTTGATTCACCCATATTTAGTGATAAGCAAATGAAATCAACGATATTTAGTGATCAATATATAATATTTAATCAATTTGATAGTATTTTGAGTCAGGAAAGATGATCTACTAAGTCAGTATGCACTAAATTGAGTGATCATTAGAGTGAAATTGATGTGAACTTCTTGATTTACTCATAATTAGTGATAAACAAAGGAAATCAACTATATTTAGTGATCAATGTATAATACTTAATCAATTTGATGCATTTTGAGTCAGGAAAGATGATCTACTAAGTCAGTATGCACTAAATCGAGTGATCATTAGAGTGAATTGATGTGAACTACTTGATTTCCCCATATTTACTGATAAACAAATGAATCAACGATATTTAGTGATCAATATATAATACTTAATCAATTTGATAATATTTTGAGTCAGGAAATATGATCTACTAAGTCAGTATGCACTAAATCGAGTGATTATTAGAGTGAATTGATGTGAACTACTTGATTCACCCATATTTAGTGTTAAACAAATGAAATCAACGATATTTAGTGATGAATATATATATATACTAACATCCTTAATGGATTAGATATAATTATATATTCTTAGAATAGATACTATATTCTTTCTGCACTATACTACGATTCTTTGAATAATATACTACGAATGTTGCAACACTTGGGCTACAAATGTATACTACAATTTTACAACAGTACTACACTTGCTACAACAGATACTACAGTTGTTGCAACATGTACTACACTTGCTACAACAGATACTACAGTTGTTGCAACAGGTACTGCACTTGCTACAACAGATACTACAGTTGTTACAAAGGATACTACAGTTGTTTCAACAGATACTACACTTATTGCACATACTACACTTCTTAATGATACTACTTGGTTCACCCATATTTAGTGATCAATAAAGGGAATCAACCATATTTAGTGATAAACGATGGAAATCAACCACATTTAGTCATAAACAATAGAAATCAACCATATTTATTGATCAATATATATACTTAAGCAATTTGATGGTGTTTTGGGTCAGGATAGATGATCAACTAAGTCCAATACGCACTAAACGGAGTGATCATTAGAGTGAATTGATGTGAACTACTTGATTCACTCATCTTTAGTGATAAACAATGGAAATCAACCATATTTATTGATCAATATATATACTTAAGCAATTTGATGGTGTTTTGGGTCAGGATAAATGATAAACTACGTTCAATACGCACTAAACGGAATGATCATTGGAGTGAATTGATGTGAACTACTTGATTCACCCATATTTAGTGATAAACAATATCAACCATATTTATTGATCAATATATATACTTAAACAATTTGATGGTGTTTTAGGTCAGGATAGATGATCAACTAAGTCCAATATGCACTAAACGGAGTGATCATTGGAGTGAATTGATGTGAACTACTTGATTCACCCATATTTAGCAATAAACACTGGAAATCAATCATATTTAGTGATCAATATATATACTTGAGCAATTTGATGGTGTTTTGGGTCATGTAGATGATCGACTAAGTCCAATACGCACTAAATGGAGTGATCATTGGAGTGAATTGGTGTGAACTACTTGATTCACCCATATTTAGTGATAAACAGTGGAAATCAATCATATTTAGTGATCAATATACATATCTACTAAAATCATTAGCAATTTGTTGCAACTTCTTCCACAGTTGTATGATTTGTTGCAACAGATTAGTAACTTGTTTAAATAAATTAGTTATTTGTTGGAACGGATTAGTAACTTGTTGAAACAGATTAGTAATTTGTTGCAACTTCTTCCACGACTGTACTATCTGTTGCAACAGATTAGTAACTTGTTTAAATAGATTAGTTACTTATTGGAACGGATTAGTAACTTGTTGAAAAATATTAGTAATTTGTTGCAACTTGTTCAACAACTGTATGATCTGTTGCAATCATTTAGGCAACTTGTCTAAACAGATTAGTTAATTGTTGGAATGGATTAGTAACTTGTTGCAACTTCTTGAACAACTGTATGATCTGTTGCAATCATTTAGGCAACTTGTCTAAGCAGATTAGTAACTTGTTTAAACAGATTAGTTACTTGTTGGAACGAATTAGTAACTTGTTGCAACTTCTTCAACAACTGTATGATCTGTTGCAATCATTTAGGCAACTTGTCTAAACATATTAGTGACTTGTTTAAGCTGATCCATCCGTTGAAACAGATTAGTAACTTGTTGCAACTTCTTCAACAAGTGTATGATTTGTTGCAACAATTAACACATCTGTTGCAACAATTAACTCATCTGTTACGACGTATTTTTTAGTTTTTACAATAATTTAAGCAATTTTTTGATTTTTTTAAACAAGGTGAGTAATTTGTTGCAACAACTAAGCAACTAAGCAATTCTACTATATGCATCTATTGCAACAATTAGTAAGCAAAATAAATAAGTTCATAAATAGAAATTGTTTAACGGCCACCTTGGCTCCAAATACCATAACTAATCAAAATAAATAAGTTCATAAACATCATTCATAAATAACATAAAGGATAAAAAAAAAAAATAGAAATTGTTCAACAGCCTCCAAATACCACAACTTAAGTAATAATTTGCTCGGCAAATACCTTCTGGGGTGTATCAGATTTCCTTGATCTACTTCATTTCCATCATCAGTTTTTTCATCTTCTAGTTCTTCTTCATTTTCTTCATTTGTATATACTGCTTCTTGGCTTTGTTCTTCATCTCTTTTTGAGGATTGATTGTCACTTTGGCTGCCAGTTTGACTATATCTTTCCTCAACATTTGCTGATTCATAAACAAATTATCTAGATGTTACAACAAGTGTAGAACTTATTGCAACAATTACAAATCTGTAGGATATCCTCTACAAACAGAACCAAATAACTGAAGCTATGTCCAACAGACCTGTAATTGTTGCAACAGATTGTCTACTTATTACAACAAGTGTAGAACTTGTTGCAACAACTAAAAATTTGTTTGGATATCTTCTACAAATAGAAGCAAATAACTGAAGCTATATCCAACAGATTTGTAGTTGTTGCAACAGATTATCTACTTGTTACAGCAAGTGTAAAACTTGTTGCAACAACTAAAAATCTGTTGGATATCTTCTACAAACAGAAGCAAATAACCGAAGCTATCTCCAACAGATTTGTAGTTGTTGCAACAACTAAAAATTTATTGGATGTCTTCTACGAACAGAAGCAAATAACTGAAGCTATGTCCAACAGATTACTGAGTCATTGCAACAGATTGTCTACTTGTTGCAAAAAGTGTAGAATTTGTTGCAATAACTACAAATCTATTGGTTATCTTCTACAAATAGAACTAGATAAATACCAGGACAAGAACAAAAAAACTATCTTTGGATATATTTTCTAAACCTTGAACCATAACAGGACAACAATAGAAAACCATCTATTTCACTACAAACACATAATAACAACAACTTGAATTTTATCCAAACTTTTCCTAAACCCAAAAAAAAATAATTCAAAACTTCCTTTTAAGATTTTTTTTTGGAGTGGGGCGGGGGGAGGGGGCTTGCAAAAAACCAAAAATAAAAACTTTTCAAATTTTTATTTTTAAAACAAAATTAATTTTTTTTGGGTGGGTGGGGAAGTAAGAAACAAAAAAAAAAAAATTCAAAATGTCTTTTTAAGAAAAAGCATTTTGTGGGGGCGGGGGGGGGGTGGTGCAATAAAATAAAAATTTTCAAAACGTTTTTTTTCAAAATAATTTTTTTTTCCAGAAGCGTGGGGGTTGCAAAAACAATTTTTTTTTTGGTTGGGAGGGGGGGGGGAGCGGGAGGAGGGTGGGAGGAGGAGGGGGTGGTCGATTAAAAAGTAAATAAAAAATTCAAAATTTTGTTTTAAAAAAAAAAAAATTTGGGAAGGGGGTGTGGAGCGTGGGAGGGGTAGGAGAAGGAAAAGGGAATTGATGAATTTTTTGAATTAAGTTGAGGTCGTTTTATATTTTATAAAAAATTAAAAAATTTAAAACAATACATTTTAAATTTTAATTTTCTTAATCTCAAATTTAATTAGGTTTTAAAGATCACCGATAACTAATTCTTTCCAAGTAACTTACCACTACAAAGGAGGGTCAAAACCCTAGAGTTTATTCATTAACCACACTCCTAACTGCTCCTTCTTGAACAGCTTAGCAATGGCAGAAACAGAACCTGAAGCCGCCGCCACCGAAGCTGTGGTAGAGGCCGAGAAAGATGACACATCGGCGGCTCAGGACATGGATGTTGAAGCTGAAGCCGCCGATGATACTACGGAAGAGAATGGAGGATCGAAGCGTGCAAGGGAGGAGGAAAACGATGAAGAGGCCACAAAGAAGCTGAAGGTGGACAAGTCTGTGGAAGAAGAAAGACTTGAGAATTTAGAAGAAGAAAAGAAAGACGTCGGGTCGGGGTGTCCGGTTAGTGTGGGTCCTAAGAACTTTGGGTCGTCTGTGGAGATGTTTGATTACTTTCATAAGCTTCTTCATTCTTGGTCTCCCAATCTCAACCTCAACAAGGTTACTTCTTTTTCTTTAATTTTGGAGTGAAACAGAGTGGTAGTTGTAGATATTACTGCATTTTATATAGATATTTGAATGATTGGAATCTTTTGAGCTGATGGTCTATCGGAAATAGTCTCTCTACCCCCCCATAAAAGTAGGGGTAAGGTCTACCCTCCCCAGACTCCACTTGTGGGGTTACACTAGGTATGTTGTTGTTATTGTGTGAATGATTGGAATACGGAATTGTGCCCACGTAAGTACGCCTATCTCATTAGGCAAAATGGATATAGATGATTCATGTAGCGAACATTCACCCTAGTAATTTGGTATTAAAAGTTTAGTTGTTTGACTGTATGTATAGACGCCAATTCAGCATAGTCATAAAAACTTTAGGGGATTGACTTTGCATTGTTCTATAAAGCAAGATTTGGTCTTTGTAGTGTTTTTGGGTCTATGGTTTTAGTTTATCATACGTAGGCTGAAAATGTGGGATTTCTAGAGATATATTACATGGAAGGGTCTGAAGTGCGTTTCTTTAGAGTATTAGCTGAATTTTATGTTTTTATCAGTCAATCAATTGCACTATACTCTGTTTTGTTCCTTTGTGAGGCTTTGTGGTACCAATTGGGGTACTTGTTTATTCAACCAAAACTTGCTTCAACTGTAAAGCATCCAACATTTAGATGGATGTGGTAGATTTATTTTCTGTTTGTGTATACAACTATAAAAATTTACTCAATCAAGGATAACTCAAGTAACCAATTTCTTGTAACATGTGAGCCATGTGATACTCATTGTGAGATTGCACCTCTCCTATTTCCCATATACTTAGTTGGTTTTAGCAAATATAAAGAGGTAAAATGCTAAAACCAACGTAGTGCAGGTTCTATCTTTATCCTGTAGTGAATCGGAAGTAAAATGCATTTAGTGTTGTATTATGTGAAGCGAGTATTGAATGGTACATTTGTTGCATGACCATGATTGGGTAAATTGTAGTAGTTTCCATTCCTTGTATAATACTGATTATAATTGTGTCCTGTGTTCAAAGGTGCTGGGTAATGTATTTTGGTTGGTTAGTTACTCATCGCCTAAAATTTGATCCTTGCTTTCTGATACATTTTCTTGCTGGCAGACTCTGTTTTCTCATCTGGAACATGAGATTGTTGTATTTGAAGTCGTTCATCTGTTTGGACTCAGGATGATCATCAATATTATGCAGAGTTACTTTTATTTTTTGAACTTTCCAAGTTTCATGTCTTCTCGGCATGGTGCTTGCTTCATGGTTTTCTTTGATCCTCAGTTCTGAAAACTTTGTTTCTAAGGCTCCAATTTACTTCGTTGCTGTTGCCTAATTTCGCTTGTGTAAGCTTGCTCCCAATGCTGGTCTGAAACCCTGATGAACAAGGAGGGTTGCAGTAAGTTGACAACCAACATAAAACCTGTCAATTCATGATGAATCATCTAATCTAATACAAAGAGTGACTCGAACTTGTTTGGGACTGAGGTGTAGTTGTTTTTTTTGTTGCCTAATTTATCTTTTTGATGGGGGCAAATTGTTACACTTATTTTGTCACGGTATTCGACATGCTCCAAAAATTGTGAAGTGGAAATTATATGAGTTCGCCTTCACCTTAGTATTTTTAAGTCACTTGTGAGTGCTTGATATAATGATCACTTATATCTTGTTTGTTCTGTATTGCAGTACGAGCACATTGTTTTGCTTGACTTGCTCAAGAAAGGTCATTTAGAGCCAGAGAGAAAGATTGGTACAGGGATTCGCGCATTCCAAATCCGGTTTCATCCTCAGTTTAAAAGTCGCTGCTTCTTTGTCATTAGGGAGGATGGTTCTGTGGATGATTTTAGCTTCAGGAAATGTGTTGATCACATTCTGCCTCTCCCAGAGAACATGCAAGTAAAACATGAAGCTAACAAAGATTTGGCTCGTGGTGGAAAAGGTGGTGGCGGTGGAGGGAAAGGAGGTGGACAGGGGCGTGGCCGTGGGAGAGGAGGGAAGCCAAGATATTGAAGACAGCTGCATGTTTGTTAGAATTGACTGCCAATTGTTCTGTATGTTAACCGCTGTTTAGTCCACATTTTGCTCAATACAGCTCCCGCAGTTTGTGACATAATGATATATTGCTAGTGAAGTTACTTAACTATAGGGGGTGCATAATTCAGCATTTTTGTTTGGCATCAACTAGTATAATCTTATTTTAATCTGCGTTAAATTGATGGAGTGTATGAATGCACCAGATGAACCTATCATAATAGAATGTGTTAAGTCTATTTTTGTCTCAGTTCATTTCAAAGAGGGGAGAGTATATTATATGAGGTGTTAACTAAACATGTTGCTCCCGTAAATTGAGGGCGGTGCTTAGAGTTGAAGTAATTAACATGTAATTATTCTTTTAGGGGGGAGGATGGGGACTCACAAGTCACAAAGTAATAGAGATAGTAAAATCTTCGATTACAATGAAGATTAATAATACAGCGTATCATACATAGCTTGTCTATCTACCTCCATAGTGCATTGGGGAAAGGACATAATTGGCCGGTGGGGTGAAAATAATTCCATCTGGTGGTCAAAGTTCTTCTAAACCCAAATTATACCTACTAAACTAATCCCATCCATTAGTCAAAATTTAAATAAGATAATTTTCAAATAAAAATCTAAACATAAAAATGTTTGAGGCGATTTTTATATATAATATGTGTCATTTGTGTATAAAATATGTATCGACTATCAGTAATGTATAAAAAGCGTATAAAATATGAATCACTAAGTTATGTATCATTTTTGTATATAATCAGATCATTTGTGCATATAATGTGTATCGACAAGCAGTGCGTCTCGTATAGAATAGAAAATTGTATCATTTTTGTATATAATATGTATCATTTTTGTATAGAAAGTGTACCATATGTATAAAAAATGTATTATAGAAACCGTATCATTGTGGTATATAATATGTATCACTATTGTATATGTTAAAAATAAATATCATATCATTATTGTATAATATGCGTGTAATAAATGTATGATTAATTCCAAAGATATGTATATAAACTGTATAATTCTTGTATATAAAGTGTATATATAATTCCAACATATGTATATATACCGTAGCGACCCTTTTAATGGCGTCACGTAAAAAAGTCTTTGTTTTTTTTAAGCGCCTTACGGGGTACATTGGGGCAAATTTTAGATTATTTTAACAAACCGTAGGCCATTTTTTTAACATTATTTTGGGCCGACCGGACTCCTAAGGATATTAGGCCCAAATATTGGCCAAATGTGGCATTACTTTGAGCCATTGGACACATAGTGTCCTTTTCCCTAGTGCATTAGCTCTCACCAGCCTACCAATTGTATTCACAGCAAGCTTCAAGTCTTCAATAGGATTTCCAGCCTCCGGGTGCTACTTTCTTGTACAAATAGCTATCAGATGTCATCTTCTGCACGTATTCATAGAGAACATCTCCACAAACGCCCCTCTTGCTGGATTTGACCTGTAAAAAACCTCGTAAGTTGCCCAATAAGGACTTCCTCAAATCACTCTCGTCCACAATTCTCTTCCCATTGGCAGGCCCTTCCACAATCGCCTCCGCCCACGTTTACCTGCAAAATATATATCCCTTCCCCCACTTTTAGCTGCAAAACAGATCCCTTCCCCTGAACATTTTGTCACGTATATGTTGAGACATAATATAATGAATTAAGGGTCAAAAACATACTTAAGTATCACTTTTTTTTTTAGTTTACTACTTTAACTATCAGGTGTGAGAGTCTCCTACTTAAACTATCACCAATTAGTTAGCAAAACATACCTCAACTATCAACTTTTCACTTTTCCTACCTCAATTATCAGGTAGGAAAAGTGCAACTAATAGTTGAGGTCTGTTTTCCTAACTAGTTAGTAATAGCTTAGGTAGGAAACTAAAAAAATAAAAAATAATACTTGAGGTGTGTTTTTGACCCTTATCTCTAATATAATCAGATAATTAAAGTATATATTTCCTCTAATAATTTGAACTTTTAAATAAATGATTTACACAATTCAATTTGCTATCATAGTAGGCATTGATCTTGATTCATATCTCACCCCACTCATAAAAACAAATTAGGCTCACACGTACCCTGCTGCATCACCATCCAATGCCACTCTATCTTGCAATTTTCTTGGCCATGAATGATCTAGAATTGGATGTGATTCAAGCCTTCAACCCTGATAATTTTTCCTCCAGTAATCTTGGAATCAGCTCTCAATCTTGTCGCTAGCTGAAACTTCTTTATATCAGCTTTGTGCGTCACTGTACCAGTTCCAACCACTACATGGTCACATTTAAGAAACCATGAACTCAGGCGAAACATCATCGCCAACATATATTTCGGGTAAATTCTCATAGTAATTTTTGTTATCGTCCGACAATCTGTTCTTGAAAGGGAATTGCGCACTTGTAATCTCCATCTAAATTCGATTTCTTCACATTTTCATGGATAGTTTAGCACATATAAAGGGTTCGAATCAAAGTTATTAGTTTCATAAAGTCAAGGAATACACTAGACTAGATCTCATCCCTGAATTTAAAATCTAAGATTCTCAAAAACCTTAAAACAGATAATACTATTTTACGATAAGTGGTAACCCCGACGAAAAGCTTAATTCAAATTATAATACGTTTGACCAAGCTTTTAAAATTTGCTTAGTTTGTAATGTGTTTTTCCAAAAAGTATTTTTGGAGAGTATTAGTTTGTATTTGGATAATCAATTTAAAAAAACACTTGTGTAAAATTAGAGTAGCAATTTGTGTTTTTCCAAGGTTCCAAAAGTGCTTTCTTGGAAAACTACTTATTTTAGCTTATGAAAAACAGCTTCCAATACTAATAAAAACTTCTTTTTTCTCCTAAAAAACTTGACCAAACACTTAACTCTTCAAAAAAAGCACTTCCTTTAAAATAAAATAGCACTTTAAACTTGGTCAAACATGTTATTAATTTGCACCAAAGTTTGCTAGCATATGCTACATATCTTACCTCTTCGGCTTCCGAATTTCCATGATTCTGCTAAAGATTAAAGCATGAAGAGGAGTGACTACCTAATTTTGGACTAATCTATACTTACTCGTCCATTGGCCCCAACGTGTCCAAATTGAAGGGTCCAAATGACTCCTAGAGTTTAGAAAGCTTGTGGGGTAAGGGAGAAGGGGGTGGGTGGGAAGATTTAAACTAAAAGGTCTCTTTCTAAAGATTATGCTAAAATTAATCTTATATAGACACAAATAATCAGCTGGACTTTACACCTAAATAGGACAAATGGATATGTCGTGCACTTTTTATATCTTTTTATATTAGGAATTTTAAATTGGACATATGTTGATCTCTCCAATGTTCCTAGTAGGCAGGGGAGAATATCTCGGATTTACAAAGTCTAACGTAGTTGCAATTGATTATTATTAGTTGTTATGGCTGCATAACACGTGCCATCCACTTAAACTAGTGTCTTTTAATTAATGACATTGATTAAGATACTTATGTTAAATTGGTTTCCTAGTTTAAGAATAACATAGTTTTTAATCCTTTCTTCATATCGAGCTGTCTATCTTACGTAGCCAACGCACTAGCTGTTTATTAACTTAGCTTGTGAGATTTTTTTTTTTTTTTTCAAAAACTTATGAATTAAATGTTTTACTAAAACAGGAAACTTAAAATCTATTCATAGTTTATATCGTGCTAGCTGATAATGGAGGCATCGACACATATGGCCATTTGAAACAGCCTATGATAGAGATTGACGATTTAATTGAAAAAAAGTCTATCGTAGAAATGCTGATCAGTGATTGATATTGTATGTTTGATAAAAAAAAATTGTGGTACAATTGACAAAGAAATAGTATGTATCGGTAACATGTTTTTTCTTTTATTTTTCCGGAGCAGTTCATCCTTCTCACATACAATTACAACTTTCTAATGTATTAAGCGATTCAAGTGTAACTTCACGGTTTCTCCTTGTAGAAGCTAATAAGTAGTAATCATGACTTATCAGTTGATCAGAATTATCACAAAGCGGGAAAAATTTCCACAACCTAGATATATCCTCTTGTAGATGCGAGGAATATTTTTGGGGACATAAGCACCCTATTTCTCTACCCCATAATATGGTGTGTATATAGGCAATCAGTTAGGATTTACATGGAAGTTTAACTACTGAGGTGACGGGCTAACACACACCCTTTATGGGTAGATCTGATGCAATACATCTAGAATTTTACATTATTATTTTTGCCTCCATTCGATAAATCAGTATGCATTAGATATTTAGATTAAGAAGATAGTCAAAAAGGATGAAATATAAAGGAGGTGGGGCATAAAAAGTACAGTAAAAGAGATTGAGGGAGATGATAACATAAAATAAAACAAATTGCAAAAGAAGAAGATCAAATTTATTATTAGATGAGGAGAGTTAAAAGTGGAAGGAATTAGATAATTTTGCATTGTTCTTATCTTCTCATTCTTTACCATTTACACATTATAAAGTGGCCTGTTATTTTGATTCTTATCATGCACTATCTATCGAAACATATAATAAAGTTAAAGGCCCCCCTAAAGTAAACGAATCGAATAGAAATTGAAGTGAATGGATAGTTAAAAAAACATTTGAGTAATAAATACTCCAGAGATGCAGTGTCTTTCAGCTTCAAATATTTAGGTAACTGCAATTTTATCATCTTTAATCCAGTTAAACTTACACACGTGGATCGACAATTAGGGTTCTTTGAACAGTCTACGGTGCACCATAACTACCGTACAACTACCGAACCTATTGAGGACAGAGGGGCCATGAGTAGGGCAAGGAAAGATGTATATTCTATCAAAAAGTGATACGTTTTTAAAAATAATTTAATTGTATTTTTTTAATTCTTAATAAAATAATTTGCAACCACACAAATATGTATGGTTTGTTTCAGATCACAAGTTTCAATTTTTTTTTTTCAAACTCCGTGCCTACTCAAATTATATCACATAAATTGAGACGGAGGGAGTATCAATTTTCCAACGGATTTGTGATTATAAGATGTTATTATCATTAATTTATAACTTATCATATTACGTGTTTTATGAAATTTATTTTATCATTGTAAATCAACTTAATTTAATTTCACTAAAGAATCTATATATTATTAGTGTATAAAACTTAAATCATTATCGAAGTCAAACAATTTTTATTACCGGAATCTTTTAAAAATTTATACTAATATTTTAGTAAAATTATGACTTAATGCTGTATGTACTTTATTTTATATGAATGTTTGAGCGAGCAAGGAGTAGAAAGAAGAAAATATTTTTGATATATTAGCAAAATATATACTACTACAAAATATCAAAATTATTCTGAAAATCATGTCATTAAAATATATTGGAAAGTTAATGTTAAAAGACTCTCCAGCCACGTTAAAGTGTCAACCTTTTTCAACGGACCAAAAGGTAATGTTAAAGACTCACTCACCTTGTCATATATAAAATTGAATAAGTGACTAGGAATAATACCTTTACACAATCTTTTATTTATTTTAAACAATAAAAAACTATTATCTGAATGATCAACGAAAAGGAAAAATTAAAATTAGTATAAAGGTCCCACCATTAAAACTTGTGGCTGAGAAAATTAATGGGTTGTGACCTGGCACCATGTTTAAATTAAAGGATATCTAAATCCCATTCTATACAACGCCAACAGGGTTTTTGCTTCTAAAACCATATCTCTGAAAGAAAAAGAAAAAAAAGACTTTTCAAACAAGAACTGTTACAAGAGTTTTGCTTTTCATTTTGTTGAATTATCTTTTCATTTTACTCTGAAAAAAAAAATGACGTGTGATTCAGAGATTAAGTTGTTTGGTAAGATACTTCCGGTGGTTGTCTCCGGTAAGACTTCAAGTGGTAGTAAAGCAAGCAGTGAAGGAAGTGATTATGAAAATCAAGAAACTGTAAAGGTACAGTTTTTAGAATGTTTATTGAGTATTTTTTGTTGAATTAGATGTTGAGGGGTCATATGCTAGAGACCCAAATGAGTTAATTGTTCAATTTTAAGTTTTTAGTAATTTGGAAAGAATGGATCAATTCCATAGCTGTTGTTTAATTGGTGATTCATTTTTAAAGTAAGTTCTCCTAGAGGTAGTTTAAGTCAGAAAAGTAATTGGTGTGAACATACCTAACAAACCATATGAATTTCTAGATCTGTTACTACGTAATTTCTTTTATTTCCTATTTACCATATAATTGGTGATTTAGCTTAACTCATTTTTGCTTAAATTGTTAATCATTAGTAATTTTTAATGTAAGTTCTCCAGGAAGTAGTTATAAGTAAGCATAGAGACCAAACATATGAAGTTCTAGATCTGGCACTGCTTAATATTCTTTTACTTGCCTATTCTATTTAGGGATTATTGATTAACTTGAGAATTTAAAGCACCAATTTAGATATTCCAGCATCATAAGTTATGTGTTTATTCGATGATGTTACCCCCTTTACCATATAATTTGTAGCCAAAAAAATTGGAGAAAGAATCAGCTTTTCTGTACTCTGTGCTGTTTACAATAGTTGAAGAGGGATACTTTATGAAAAAGTTTCAAACTTGTGGTGAACTGCATATGAGAGGTTTGTAGATTCGATTTTAGCTCACACCGTGTATCGTAGCTCATAAAGTTTTGTCTTTTATTTTAGGATGATATGATAGGAGATGAAAATCAGATGATGGAAGAATCAGAAAGTCCTAAGACTTCATCAGAATCAGAGAATAGTCCTAAATCTTCTACTGATGAAGACTCTCAAGCAGTAAAATCATCCGAGATTGAAAATGAACCGACTAACGCCACAAATTCTGAGCAGAACAATCTGAAGAAGCCAGACAAGATTCTCCCGTGCCCTCGTTGCAATAGTTCGGATACAAAATTCTGTTACTATAATAACAACAATGTGAACCAGCCTCGTCATTTCTGCAGGAGCTGCCAGAGGTATTGGACTGCTGGTGGTACTATGAGGAATCTCCCCGTGGGAGCTGGTCGTCGCAAGAACAAGAATCTTGCATCTCATTATCGTCATATAAGTATCTCAGAAGGATTACTAGGATCAAGAATTGAATCTCCAAATGGTTTAATTCATCATCCAATATTCAAACCAAATGGCACTATTCTATCCTTTGGTCCTGACTTGCCCCTGAGTGAATCTATGGCTCTAAATCAAGCAGAGAAAAGGATATCGAATGGTAGCCAAACTGGTTCTCACAAAGTAGAACACGAGAATTCTTCTTGCATCCCGAATTCAAATATGATGGTGGAAGAAGGTAAAAGAGAGTCAAACGAGGCAGTTATGCAGAACACAAATGGCTTCCCGTCTCCAGTCCCTTGCCTGCACGGAGTACCTTGGCCTTTTCCATGGAATGGTGCAGTTCCAATGTCGGCTGTTTGCCCCATTGGTTTCCCTATGCCATTCTTCCCAGCACCTTATTGGAATTGCAGTGTGCCTCCTTGGAGTAATCCTTGGCTGAGTCCACCTATGCAAACAGCAAACGAGAAAACATCATGTTCTGATCCTAATTCACCTTTAGGGAAGCGTTCAAGAGAAGGGGATTTGCTTAAGCCAAGCAATCCCGAGGGCAAAGAACAATCAGAACAAAAGAACTCTGAGAGGTCTATTTTGATCCCAAAAACATTGCGGATTGATGATCCTGATGAAGCTGCAAAGAGTTCTATATGGTCAACACTTGGGATTAAATATGATTCTGCTAGTAGAGGAGAATTTTTGAAGGCCTTGCAACCAAAAAGTGATGACAAGGACTACAAAGCTAATACATCTCCAGTATTGCATGCTAACCCTGCAGCTTTATCTAGATCTATCAGCTTCCAACAAAGAGCCTAAAGATGATCTTATGGACCTCCAAAGAATTCTATATGGTCATCACATGGGGAAGCTTTTGTAGAAACCAGTGTTTATAGTTTTCTTGGTTACCAATAAGAGCTAGTGTCTGGCTTGGTTTTACTTTTGTGTGTTTTCTGATGTACATATCTTTTTACAGCTAACACTAGAAGGAGGATCACAGGGATGTTTAGATCCACCAGGTGTAACATATTTAAAGTAATGTCAAAGTTAGTTTGGAGAGCCCAGCTCTATTAGTACCATTTTTCTTGGTGGCTTAAAGTCTTTATGATCTTAAGAGAATGTGTCTGTTCTTGATGTGTTTCAAAGGAGACATTCCAAGGACTTAAAGATATAAAACTATATCAACAGAAGGGCTTTTCAGAGATTATTCTTATGGAAAAATAGAACTTACTGTAGAAACGTGTTTACAATAACACCAACTGCTAAGGTACTAAGGGCAGCCCTAACTGTGCGAAAGATCAAATGTTAGCGAAGCCTAAGTGAAAACCTCAAGCAAGGGATGTGATGAAACCTATCCTAACGCAAACATTTTAGGAAATTTCCCGCTTATACAGCTCGAATTTGTGACCTATAGGTATAACGGATACAACTTTACCGCAATGCTAAGATACATTGCACAAATAATTTAGGATAGTCAATTCATGCAGATTATAGCTTCAGCCTCTAAAGAATCTACAAAAAGGTCGTCAAGTACTATTCCTTTTCAAATCCAAACAACTTAATAAAGTAAGTAGAAAGATAATTCTTCCTTCTTTTGTTTCCTTTTCCAACCCCAAAAAGCCAGTGTGAAGTGGCCAGCAAAGAGAGGTCACTTCAAATTCTTTTTATTTATTTTTCTTTATTATGTCGACATATGAAATGTTAAACTGCTTCTCAACCTCAAATATCATACAGAACCAAATTGATGGGTTGATACCTCTACTTGACCCTGCAGTTTCTACTTGACCCTGCAGTTTCAAGAATTGCTTTTGTCTGTTAATTAGACAAGAAATGAATTAGTTGACATTCAATCAATTGACCACACTTCAATCCCAAATTAATTCAGATCGGCAAATACCAGTGGAACTATTTCATCTGATCTGGACATTTGAATATGGCCTAGGTACCAAGATAAAATCCCTCCACGCTTAACCAGAGGTCTCGGGTTCGAGCCCTATGAATGATAAAAATCTTGACAGTTTGCGCTCTCATTTAATGGGTCTTAGTGGTGCAAATCCGAATTATTCGGGATTCCAAAACAAATACCGAACACTCGGATGAAGAATATAAAAAGGTCTTATTAGATAAAAAATCAGAGCATTTTTGTGTTACCTGCTGGATTTAGCAATTTGTCAATTAGAAAAAAAGTAGATATTTTTTATGGGGCCGGGCAACTCTAAGCCACATCTTTTGATTATAATAAGTTGGGGTTTGGGTCCCAAATTCCATATGCTCATAATGACACTAATGCATCTGTCTTTTTCAATTAGCTTTTGGTTTTCTTTTGGATTTTCCCTTTTCCCTTTTTAGAGGCATTTATATGTATGAATGTACCTTTTCTCCATCTGCATGTTATTTGCTTTCTGTTTCTTCGACAACTGATAATCCAAGATTTAGATTTTTCGTGGTAGGGTTCATCAATTTCAAGCCATTCCTTTTTCCTTACAAAAAATCTATTTATGAATATTACAGCTCATATTGTGGACAACTAATGTTGGATAAACTTCCATAGACCCCAGGTAAAATTATCAGAATAAAATGTTTCATAATATTATATGTGTTTTTCTCCTGTCTCAAAATCAATTATTACCTCTTGAATTCTTATATCGAAGTTGTAAAGAAACCTCAAAAAATTAAAATAAATTGCACTAAACATTCATCTAACATGACTCAGTTACAGAAACATATCACGTATTCTAAAATCAAGTAAATATGTTAAGAATTCATCACCAACTTAATTAATATCTAAGATATTTCATAAAGAATCTAAATAAT
Source organism: Lycium ferocissimum (assembly GCF_029784015.1). Classification (NCBI taxonomy): domain Eukaryota; kingdom Viridiplantae; phylum Streptophyta; class Magnoliopsida; order Solanales; family Solanaceae; genus Lycium; species Lycium ferocissimum. Next base: position 33,103,291 of record NC_081345.1, on the reverse strand, counting down.
TAAGGAGTTGTATAATAGGGAAGAAAGCATTTCTAGAATGAGAATTAGAGTGATTAAAAGATATTTTTGGTGAATATTCTGCAGAAAGTTGTAAATATCTCTCTCACTGCATCATTCCATATCCACCTATAAACAGAGCGGTCATTTGTTGTATAAGAAAATAGTAAAAAGAAACAAAGAGAGTTCAGTTAAGTAAATTAAGAAAAAAAAAATAGTGTAAGAAATTGTAAGACCGAAGTTCGGTCCTCACTTTTGCACAACAAAATTCAAGTCGTGCCCGATTATTGTGCCCGACGATACTCAACAAGTGATATCAGAGCCTGGTTAATCAAGAGAGGTAGCAGCTCAAGGGAGATCCTATGAGCTACTGTCGGAGGCTACAAGTCAAGAGGCACTAGTAAATGCCGAATTTTGCAAGCACTCACAATAGCGTTGAGAAGCTCAACGCGAGCAACTACGGATCGTGGAGCACGAGAATGCAATATTATTTTCTCGGAATTATGGGATATTGTTGGTGGCTCGAGACCGACCACCAACCGATGCCGAAGGCGCAAGTACCAAAAGATAGAAGGTTAAAGTTGGAAAGGCCATGTATGCTCTCACTGTAACAGTCGAAGATGAGTTCCTGCAACGGATTAAGAACGCCAAGACACCCAAAAAAGCTTGGGACACGCTGGCAAGGATTTTTACGAAGAAGAATGATGCGAGATTACAAAGGCTTGAAAATGAGCTTTTGTAGATCTCACAGCGTAGCATGACGATCAATCAATACTTCTCAAAGGTAAAATCTTTATGTGATGAAATATCAAAATTAGATCCAGAGAATGTAATCACAGAGACAAGGATGAGGAGAATCATTGTTCATGGTCTAAGGCCGGAGTATAAAGGCATAATTACGGCTACACGAGGGTGGGCCATAGAACCAACTTTATCTAAGTTGGAAAATCTGTTGGCAAATGAAGAAGACTTGGATAAGCCATTATCAAATCTTTCTATAAAAGATGAAGTTAAGGCGCTCTTCAGCAAAAGGCAAGGCTACCGAAAAAGGAATGAGGAGAGAAGCTCTCGGCCAGGGGGAGACCAAAAGAATCAGCATCAAAGAAGCCAGCCATCTAACAAGCAGGCAAACAAAAGTTTCAACAACCAACAAAGAGACAAGGGCTACAATTGCGGAAAGAAAGGACACTACGCCAGAGATTGTTGGTACAAGAAAGCCGAAGGTAATGTAGCTACTTCTACCCAAAACAAGAAAGAAAAAGAAGCTTGGGATTTCGAGACTTCTTATGCAGTTGAAGAAAGAAATCGACAGGAAGAGCTTGTCACCTATCACTTTGACAAAGAAAATGAGCTTGCACTTGCAACTGTAAGTGAGAAACTGGTCGATTATGAACATGATTGGATCGTTGATTCGGGATGCTCTAATCACATGACCGGTGATGAAAAGAAGCTGACCAACATGAGCGAATATAAGGGCGGACGGGTAGTGGTGACAGCAAATAATTCAAGAATGCCAATAACTCACATTGGCAAGACGGTGTCCGTGCCTTGTCATAGCTCGAGACAAGTGCAACTTCAGAATGTCTATCACGTTCCAGGTATGAAAAAGAACTTACTATCTGTATCGCAAGTCGCAACTAATAGCTTCAGGAAATTATGTCGTATTTGGACCGGATGACGTAAAAGTATATCGAAGCTTGGAATTTACAAGCTCACCAATAATGAACGAAATAAGATTAGAGTCAATTTATGTCATGCCAACTGAGACAACTTATGTGGTACTTGATGAATCACCGACACGGCGGTACGAAGAAGTCACATTATCAAATTCAAGAGAATCGTTGCGCAGCCGCAACATAAACTCAAGCAAGGACAAGAAGTAGGGCAAAATCAGAAGTATGTGAAAAGCATAAATCACATACAGAAGAGATATCTCCACAAAAGGAAAAGAAAAGTTCATGGCAAACTGGAGCCTGTGAAACTCCAAATATGTTGCAAGAGGAAGTTCAAGAAGCACCACAACCGCAGCTAAGGAGGTCTACACGGATAAAATATCCAAACCCCAAGTATATAGATGCATCGTTAGCTGAGGTGGTCAATATCAAAGAGACTACTACCTTTGAAGAAGCTTTCAAAGAGGCAGAGACCGGAGTAATCCGACGGAAGAAGATACTCCAAAGTAATGGACATCATCGATGTCTCGCAGTTTTCGAATCGTCGACAAATTACACAAAGAACAAATTAAGTTGGTGCTGAGGGAGAGTGTTAAGAATTCATCACCAACTTAATTAATATCTTAGATATTTCATGAAGAATCTAGAATAATTAAGGAGTTGTAGAGAATAGGGAAGAGCACTCACTCTAGAATGAGAATTTTAGAGTGATTCTAGAAAAATATATTTAGGAATATTCTAGAGAAAGTTGTAAATATCTCTCTCACTAGATCATTCCATCTCCACCTATAAATAGAGGTGGTCATTTGAGTTTTAAGTAAGAAATAAAGTAACAGGTGAGAAGTAAGAAGTGTGAGAGCTAGTAAGAAATAGTAGAGAGAAACAAAGAGAGTTGCTAGAGTGAGTGCAAGAAAAAAAAATTAGTGTAAGAAATTGTAAGACCGAAGCTGGTGCTTACTTTGCAATAATAAAATTCAATTCTTTGCTGACAAAGCTCATCTCTGCTAATCAAAGTGGCTTCGTTAAGGATAGGTTGATCACTGAAAATATTATGCTAGCTTATGAGATTATCCAAAGTATCAAGGAGCCTAATAAAGGAGGTAACATTGTTCTTAAAATTGATATGGAAAAAGCATACGACAGAATGTCCTGGGCCTTCATTGTTGCTGTTTTGAGGATGTTTGGGTTCTCTGAGATATGGATTGACATTGTCTGGAATATGATATCTAATATATGGTATTTTATTGTCATCAATGGTACCAGAAAAGGTTTTTTTTTAACTTCATCCCAAGGCTTAAAACAAGGGGATCCTCTGTCCCTCTTCCTTTTTATGCTTGGGTCTGAGGTTCTCTCTAGATTTCTCAATAAATTCACTCCTTCCACTATGAATAGCAGGGGCCCTCAGATTAATCATCTTGCATATGCAGATGATGTTGTAATTTTCAGTGCTGGTAACGATGATACTATTAGGATCATTATGAAACAGATTCACAGATATGAGAAAGCGTCTGGGCAAAAGATGAATGTCAACAAGAGCTTTTTTATCACTGCTCCCAACACCAAAGCAGGCAGAATCAATAGAATGAGAAATCCATTTGGTTTTATGGATAAAGAAATGCCTTTTACCTACCTTGGTTGTCCCATTTTTATTGGGAAAAGAAAATTTGTTATTTTGATGGCATGGTCTCTAAAATTATCAAAAGGCTAAGTGGTTGGCAAGGTAAATTGCTCTCTTTTGGGGGCAAAATGGTTATAATTAAACATGTGCTTCAGTCTCTTCCTTTGTATATTTTGTCTACTACGAGTCCTCCTAAGGGAACTTTGACTCTTATAGAAAGACACCTTGCCAGATTTCTATGGGGTGCTAAAGGTGACAAAGCTAATCATCACTGGAGTTTTTGGAGCTCCCTTTGTTCTCCTAAGGATGAAGGTTAGTTGGTATTAGAATTATGGAGGAGATTAATGACACTTGTGTTGTTAAAAGGTGGTGGAGGTTTAGAACTTCACCATCGTTGTGGGCTAATTTTACTAGGGCAAAATACTGCATCAGGGCTCACCCTGTATCTAAATTATAGGACCGTGGTAACTCAAATTTATGGAAAAGTCTTGTCAGTAGCAGAACAAGATGGAAAAAAATATCCAGTGGATTGTGAATGCTTGAAAGTGTAGTTTTTGGTGGAATGATTGAACTGGTAAGGGTCCCCTTGCCAGTCTTGGTTCTGACTATGTTCATTCTAGCATGACCAAAGTGTGTTTTTTCTTCCTGGATCAAAATTGGGATATGGATAAACCTAATAACTATTTCCCTGAGGAAATAGTTCAGATTGTTAGTGGGATTCATATCAAGTGCATAGGATCGTGATGATTATCTTATTTGGAAATTAACAGAGGATGGCAAATATACTAACAAGAGTGCCTGGCAATGTATCATGAGAGTCAATCCTAAGAATTCTCTGTGGCATCCTTGTGTCCCTTTCAAACATTCCTTCCTTAATTGGAGGATGCTTCATAGAAAGCTTCCTTTCAACGATACTATTACAAGATTTGGTATTAATGAGGTGACAGATTGTTGTTACTGCAGAGTTCCAAAAAATGAAACTTTGAAACATACTTTTCTTGAAAGTGAGGTTGCGATCAAATTGTGGAAATTCTTTGGAAATCCTCTGGGTATTTAGTACTATCCTGGTTCCATCAGAGATAACCTTATGCAATGGTGGCTGAGGAAACCAAAGAATAAAGTTCACAATATGGTTCATCACATTGTTCCTATCATGATTGGCTAGGAAATTTGGAAAAGCTACACCTCTTATAAATATAGAGAGAATACTAACTACAATTTGTACTCTATGATCTCTCACATTGATGGAATGTTAAGGCTGATTTAGCCAAATCTTTTCCCTTAGTTGATTTGCAGGTGAAATGGCTAATGATGTGCGAGAAGATCGAGTAACTCAAACCAGTCTAGACTTGGAAACAAGTACATTGGGACATGCCAAGAAGTGGTAGATTCAAGTTGAACTCTGATGGGAGTTTTTTCAAAGAATCTGGAGCAACAGGAATTGGTGGGATTGTGAGGAATGAGCATGGTGATTTTGTCATGGCTTATTCAATGCCGATTAAGTGTGATCATCACAACCTAGCAGAGATCAAATATGTCAATTTTGGGATTAAATGGTGCATCTCCCATGGCATCAACAACCTTACTATTGAAATGGACTCTAAAGTTATTTGTGATATGATTTATCAGAAGAACTTCCACAACAAGAAGTTGAGAAGAGAAATTGAAGAGGCCATCAACTCTACCATAAATTTTAACTTCACCTTCAACCATTGTCTAAGAGAGGCAAACCAGATTGCAGACTGGCTAGCCAAGGATGAGACAAAATTTCCAGAAGGCAGAATTTTTTCTTCTCTCCAACAGCTACCAAGAGGTGCGAAAGGCCCTTTTTTCATGGATAAATGGCAGCTGCCATCACTCAGGATCAGATATGAAAAGTCAATTTTTTTTGTTAGTTAAACTTTTATATAGGAGAAGGGAGATATAATCTTATTTTTCCCTCAAGATATCCCTCTGCAAATTTTGGGTCCAACAGTTTTATATCTATATAAGAAAAGGAGGTCAGGCCTTGCCTCCCTCCTTTTATGCATTATGAATACAACAGAGTCTAGTTTTAGATGAACAAAATTCAAGAAAAAAAAAAGACACAATGAGCATATATTTGAGTCACTATATATAGTTAACATAGGGAAAAAGACATGGTGCGGCCACTAGACCAAAAGAAAAGTCCAAAAAGACCTCATTTCCTATACAGGTAATATTATAACATTATTTACTTATAATACCATCAAATTTTTTTTTACAAAAAATACTAGTAATTGATTACCAACAATGTAGGATACAATTTGACCTTTAATGGAATCCCTCTTTCAATACATTACTTTTATGGATACCTTCTTTCACGATTCATAATTCTCCAGAAAGTTTTAGAGGAAGAATTACCATAAGAGAAAAAATATAAATCACACAATTTCAATATCTGAGAAATACAATATAAATATAAAACACGTCTATATACTCTTTTGTCAGAACAATGAACATAAAATCTTTAGAGGAAGATTTACTAGAAGAGGAAAAATATAAATCATAAATACAACATAAAAATAAAAAAGTGCACTCTAATGTGAAAAAGATGAACCTATAATTAATATATACAAAAAAAAAAATACAATACTAATACAAACACATATATACTCCCCAAAACAAGATAAAGAACTTGTATCAGTAGTTACAATATAAAATATAGTAAAAAATACAACACAACAATATGTGTATTCTAATGCCAAAGAAATAAACCTATTATCAATATAAAAAAATACAATAAAATACAAAATCAAATGTGAAAAAATTGAGCATATAATTAATATATACACAAAAAATACATTAATAATACAAATACAAACTCCCAAAAATGAGATAAAGAACTTGTATCAGTAGCTACAACATAAAATACAGTAACAATACAAAACCAAAATATGTATATTCTAATGCCAAAAAAACAACCTATTATAAATATAGGGATACGACACTATTACCCCCCTGAACTTTGGCCGTAGTTGCTACGACAAACCTTACCTTTTCAAGGGTCCTATTACTCCCCTGAACTTTTTTAAAATGGAATAATTATCACCCTGAAACCGGAGATCTACTCTCTTATGGGAGAGTGACATACACTCTCCTTGCCACATGTAAATATATTTTTTTTCTATTTTTTTAATTCTTTTCGCTTATGTGGAAATTTAAAAAAAATATATAAAAACTGAATTTTCTTTAAAAAAAATGAAAAATGGATATTTAAAAAAAAATCTAAAATCTGATATTTTTAAAACCCGTTTTAATCTGAAAACATGGATTTTTTTTTAAATATGGAAAATTTGGATTTTAAAATATGGAAAACTGGATTATTTTTTTTAAAATGTCTTAAAAAATGTAGATTTTCATGATTTCATTTTTTTAGGACACTTTTCTTTTTCAAATAAAATCTAGATTATTATTTTTTAAAAATCTTGAAAAAGTGTTTTTTCTTGTCAAAATGTGAAAAAACTGAATTTTTACAAAAATTTGGAAAAATTAATTATTATTTTTAAAATGTGGCAATCCCCTTTTTTAAAACTAAATCTGGAAAACTAGATTTTTTTTCATATATAGAAAAAAATAATCAGTTTAGAAAAAAACTTTAAGCTTTATTGATAATTAATTAGGTGTAATTAAATATGAAGTACTCAATTAAAAATGACACGTGTCAGATTTTATGTTTCTCACTCTCTCAAAGAGAGTAAAATACACTCTCCTTACCACATTAGCGCTTAGGGTGGTAATTATTTCGTTTTATAAAAGTTCGGTGGGGGTAATAGGACCCCTGAAAAGGTAAGGTGTGTCATCGCAACTTTAGCCAAAGTTCGGTGTGTGTGTGTGTTGGGGGGGGGGGGGGGGGGGTTAACAGTGCCTTATCCCATAAATATATAAAAAAAGATACAACAAAAATACAAGACCAAAATATGTATATTCTAATGCCAAAAAAATGAACCTATTATAATAATATACAAAAAGATACAAAGAAAAAGACAAAATCAAATGTGAAAAAATTGAACCTCTAATTCAATATACAGTCAAACCTCCTATAATTGTCATTCGTTATAATAACATTTCAGTATAACGGCCTGATTTTCTCCGGAACCTATTTTTCATGTTATAGTTTACTTCTCTATAACAACATTCTACCTATAACAACAGTGGAATTCATTATAGCGGTACACTCTTTGTAAAATTACCTCTCTATAACTGTCATACTCAAATATTGTGTCATAATATTTTATAAGAATGTATTATGTATACAAGATATTAAAATATTTATGGCAATCATTATTAATGTCATGCACACAGTAAATTTCAAGTACTAATATCTAAAAGAAAAAAATTATAGCCCAAATCCAATCTCATAAAACCAATCAAGCAAAGGAAGCTACCACTTATATGGAGTTTGACACAACACTTCCAATCTTTTAAACTTACAGTGATGAAGAGATTATTGCACGAGTCATTGGAGTGAAAGAACAAGAGATACGTATGCAGAAGGTGACAATGAAATGGCTGATGAAGAGCTTCAACCTACTGATACTTGGGGTGAGATAGAAGAGTCAGTGGTTAAGCTCTTAGACAAAAGTTAACACTATATGTATATTTTTGTTTCTGCTATCAGAAAAATCTCAATTTGGCGGATATATTTTAGTACTATTATTGCTTGATAAAAAAAGAAGCTCTTAGACAACCTTCAATGAAAAGCTATTGAATTCCCTTTTGCTGAAAGTTTGGACAAAAATCTAAATCAGTTCAAGCATTATATTATCACAAAGAGATCGAAAATTACGAAACAACCTATAATTGTAGAATTCTTACATCAAACTTTAAATATTAAAACTTTTAATTAATTTCAAATGCATGTGTTCCTTAGATTATAATCTTTTATCAGTATGGTACAACTAGTTATAAATTTATGAGTAATTTATTAGTCTTTTTATTTTTTAATTAATGAAATATGAAAATCAATTAAGATTTTAAAATTAACAAGCATTTCTTTTCATTTATAACATAAAAGATACAGATAAATAGTTTTTTGTGTTTTTTTTTATAACAGCTAAATGAGATCTGAACATGAAATATCAGTATACATACATAACAGCACCTCACTATAGCAGCTATGAAATTCCCGGACAAACACTGTCATTATAGAGAGGTTTGACTGTATACAAAAAAATAAATACAATAATAATACAATAAAATAATTTTGGGAGGAAAGAAAAGTCAGAGAAGGAAATTGCAAGAATTCTGGGAGAAGATGTAAGTTTCAAAATGAGAGAAATTGGTAAAGTTGTGGTCACAGTGTATAGCGTAATTAATGGGCATTAACTGAGAAAGTAAATACAATAAAATATAGCAGTAAGTATATTTCCATTTAATTAGGATAAAAAGGTGGGGATGGACATTTCAATTTTTGGTAACATTAATAAATTATTGATAATATTAGTAAATATTTAATAATGTTGGTAACAATAGTAATATTAGTCAGGATTGTATGAAATTCTCTCTCTAGGAATTTCTCTCTTAACAGGAGTACGATTAGTGTTGTTTGCTAACGTGCTCCTCCGACCATTCCATGGCAAAACGTGGGCGGGGATGGCTAAGGAAGGAGCCAATTGAGGAAATGGCACCACTAATGGCCGGTGGAGGCGCTACAGTCCCCACTACTCCGAGGAAATCAAACCCTAGGTTAGGTGATTTGAATGGAGAAATGAATGGGAAAACCCCAGCTAACACCAGGCCAACTATGGCATCTAGCTCTGAGACTAAAGCAAATACGGGGTCTGCGAAAGAGAAGAGGGATCGGGAATTGGAGAATTCAAGTTCAAAAGTCCAACAGGAGGAGACAGGGCAGATAGCATCTGAGCATGATACTTGGGCTGGACTCTTTTCAAAAAATCGAAATGCTACTTATGGTATGCCTCTAACCTTCATCCCTCCTAAGGTTATTGATGGTAAGCTGGTAGTCCAAATTGAGAAAGCTGATGTAGTCAAGGAAACAGATGAATGGCGTAATGCTCTTGTGATGTATGTCATGGGCAAAACCCCAAACTATACTTACATGATCAACTATGTTACGAAGAATTGGAACTTTGTGGCACCACCAGACCTATTTTACCACGAGGATGGATTTTACATCGCGAAATTTAAGGATATGGCGGATAGAAATGAGATATTATACCCGGGACCGTACACAATAAACCGCATGCCCTTAATTTTGAAGGAACGGACTCCTAATTTTGACTTTCAAGAGGAATTCCCACGAGTCATGCCTCTATGGGTAAGGTTACCTAACCTCACTTTAAATTGCTGGAATGCAACTACACTTAGTAAGATTGCTAGCCGATTGGGAAGACCTATATTTGCTGCTGAATGTACTAAGAAAAAGAATAGGGTGACTTATGCTCCAGTGTTAGTGGAAATGGATGTGACAAAGGATTTACCTATAGAATTCGAAGTAGTGAATCCGGAAGGGGAGCCTTTCACCCAGTATGTGAGCTATGATTGGAGACCTGTGTTTTGCAAATCATGCCTATCATTTGGCGATGAATGCAAACCTGAGCCTAAAGCCGAAACCTCAGGAGGAGACACATACCAAAAAGCAGGTTCCACAAGTTAGAGGAGGATATAAGGGAAATATGGATACAAATTTGCAGTGGATTGGAAAGCAGCAGATCACCAAGGAGCCTGGTAATGTTGATAAGGGGAAAGCTAAGCAGCATGAACAGAACCAAACTCATCAGCAAAGGGGAAGAGAGAAGAATGAACCAGCAAACAAGCAAGTGACAATCCTTTCAAGGGAACCTGGTACTAATGCCACTCCTAAGACTACTAATACTGCACCTAGTGTGTCATATGCTGCACTGGTACAGCATGGGAAACCAATTTCCTTTGCTATGACAAGAATGGTAAGCACTCACAATTCATTTTCTCCATTGGTATTGGGACAGTTGGGAGTGGGTATAGCGAGTAAACCTCCAGATGGGGGTGCCACTGCTACCTCTACATGATTTGGAATATTTAGAATGTGAGGGGCATTAATAAGCCCTTCAAACAGAGGGAAATGGGGAACTACTTGAGGAAACATAAAATAAGTTTTGCTGGGTTGGTAGAAACAAAAGTGAAGGAACCAAAATTTGCAAGTAGTGTAGCAGTAATAGAAGGCCCAGGTCAAAACATGCTAATAACTACTCCCAGGCTCCAAATGGAAGGATATGGTTGCTGTGGAGGGGGGAAGATGTCTCTATAACAGTCCAAGAAGTTCATGCTCAATATATTCATTGCCAGATCAGGGATAGACTTTCTCAGTTTCATTGTGCACTAACTGTGGTGTTTGGTAGCAATGATAGTAATGAGAGGAAAGCATTATGGGATGGGTTAGTGCAATTGGGTTCATCTATTACCCTTCCTTGGTGTGTGTGTGGGGGGACTTTAATTCCCCTTTGAACTATGAAGATAGAGTGGGAGGCCAACCAGTTGCTAATCAGGAGGTATAAGATTTCAGAGATGTTTGTCACAATTTAAAACTTACAGATATGAAATCAACTGGAAGATTCCTAACTTGGACCAATAGACATGTATGGAGTAAGATTGACAGAGCATTATGTAATCCTGAATGGATGATTCAACATGGTAATATCACAGCAAAATTCTTTTAGAACCACTTCTCAGATCACTCTCTAATTCATATGGAGTGTGTAGTAACTACTGAAACAAGAAGCAAACCATTCAGGCTTCTTCATGTACTAGCTGAAAATGACCAGTTCTTACAATTAGTGGAAAATTATTGGAACCAGGATGTGCAGGGATCTCGTATGTATAAGGTATGGCAGAAACTTAAGCTATGTAAGGAACCATTGAAGAAACTGAGGGAGTCTATCTTTGGAAGCATAGATAACAGGATTAATCTGGCTAGAACACAACTTCAGAATATACATGCTCTAATGACAAATGTACAAGATCAGTGTTGGCTTTAGAGGAAAAGCAGGCTGGAAAGGAACTGGATAAATGGCTAGCTCTGCAGGAAAAGGTACATAGACAAAAAGCTAAAGCTCACTGGATACAGAAGGGGGATGGGAACAATAGTTACTTTTTCAACAGTATGAAGGCACGAGCCAGTACTAACCACATCTCTATGCTGAAAAATGAATCTGATCAAACCTTACAGACACAGAGGGAGATTGAAAATGAGGTGCTTAGTTTTTATAAGGAGCTGTTGGGATCATCTTCAAATAACCTACCTGCTATTGATCTGCAAACTATGAAAGAGGGACCTACTGTATCCATTACTCAACAAAGGCTCATATGCTCAGAAGTTACTATCCAATAGATCAAAATTGCTTTATTTGGGATAGATGACAACAAAGCACCAGGTATTGATGGGTTTAATGCTGTATTCTTCAAAAAAGCTTGGTGTATTATTCAGAAGGATGTCTGCCAGGCTGTTCAGGAATTCTTTCACCATACTAAGATGTTAAAAGCAGCTAACAACATTGTAATTACTTTAGTCCCTAAGAAACCTCAGCCAGAGACTATTAGGGACTTTAGACCAATTGCCTGTTGTTCAACTATATACAAGATTATATCAAAAATAATATCTGAGAGGATTAAAGGTGCTTTAGAGGATATTATTGGGCCAAGCCAATCAGCTTTTATACCGGAGTAGACTCATCATCGATAATATTATCCTCGGCCATACAGTTAGTCAAAGGATACAATAGGAAAAATATATCTCCAAGGTGCATGATAAAAGTGGACCTCCAGAAAGCATACGACTCAGTGGAGTCGGTTTTCATTGAACATGTACTAATAGAGTTGGGATTTCCTTAGAAGATGGTTAACTGGATCATGAAGTGCATTAACACTGTTAGCTATACTTTCATGGTAAATGGTAGATTATTAGATCTTATGCAAGCTAGGAGAGGGCTCAAACAGGGGGACCCCATGTCTCCTTATGTATTTATGCTCATGATGGAATATTTAAATAGGTGCTTGACCTCCCTAAGAAGTGAACCAGATTTCACTCACCATCCTGGATGCAAAAAATTAAATATAGTGCACTTGTGCTTTGCAGATGACCTCTTAATGTTCAGTAGGGGTATGTCAACTCAGTACAATCTTTAATGGCACAATTCAACAAGTTTTCTGAGGCTTTAGGGCCAAAGGCCAACATGTCGAACAGCCAGGTGTACTTTGGGGGGGGGGTTACACCTGAAAAGGTGAATGAAATACTGGATGTGTTGGGATTTGAGAAAGGTGATCTACCCTTCAGGTATCTGCGTGTGTCGCTTTCTACTAAGAGACTTACAATCCAACAGTGCAAGCCTTTGGTTGAGAAAATAACAGCTAGGATCACTAATTGGATGGCTAGGGAACTGTCTTATGCAGGAAGACTGCAACTTATCAGAGCTGTCCTTTTTGGGGTTCAAGCATACTGGTCCCAGCTTTTCCTACTCCCTCAGAAAGTGATTAATTTGATTGAAGCAGCATGCAGAAGCTACTTATGGTCTGGGGAAGCTGTTATCACAAAAAGGGCACTTGTGGCATGGGAAAGGGTTTGTTTACCTAAAGGTGCAGGGGGTATGAATGTTATACAGTTGAAAACATGGAACCAAGCTGCTCTGTGTAAACTACTATGGGCATTAAGCCAGAGCAAGCAAAAGTTGTGGATTGCCTGGATCCACACTTATTACATAAAAACACAACTGCTAGAGAATATGGAGAGTCCTAAACAAGCCTCATGGATGGTGAGGAAAATCTTTAACATGAGGAAATATTGGTCCCAACAAGATATCAGGAACCAAGTAGTGCAGAAGGGCAAGTTTAAGATCACAAAAGCCTACAGGAATCTGAGAGGGACTGTGTGTCAAGTGCCTTGGAAGAACTTGACATGTTATAATGTGGCTGAACCTAAACATGTGTTTATCCTCTGGGTAGCTTTGCATAGTAAGCTTGGAACAAAAGATAGATTAATTCAATGGGGATTGACAATGGATGAGAAATGTGTTTTTACGCCAGGTGGTGCCTGAGACTGCTGAGCACTTATTTTTTGGGTGCAACACTATAAGAGGAGTATGGCAAAGTATTCTGGGGTGGATGAAATGGCATAGAGCTGTGACTACATGGAAGGAGGAATGAGAATGGGTGGCAAAACAGTCTAAGGGAAAAAGTGCAGGAAAATGCCTACTGAAGGCTGGACTTGCGTACTGTGGTTTATACCATATGGATGGAAAGAAATGCAAGGGTGTTTCAAAATAAAGCTAGGAGCATCGAGCAGCTACTTCATGGATTGAAAACTAGTTTATGTGTTAGAGTTCGGGGTAATAAGAGGTTATTTGATTTTTTGTGTAGTCTGTAGTAGATGATAGAATATAGATTGTAAAAGGTTAGAGGAACTGATGTCTACTGGTGTTCACGAGAGGGGTTAAATCTGGTATGATTCCCCTGGTTTTGTAATGATCCAAAGGTGATTAATGAAAAGTTTGTTAATTGCCAAAAAAAAAATAGTAATATTAGTCTTATAGTAGTGAGCACACGTAATTTATAATGTCCCGAAATAGCCCCAAGGGCCAACATAAAGATAAGCCCTAGCCAAAATCTAGTTTCTCACTTTCTCCTTTGTTTCATCCGCCTCTCACTTTCTCCTCTCCTTTAGGTGCCTTGCCAGCGTAAAACACCAAAGCTTTCTTAATTCCAACCGCCTTTGGATTTACAATCGTCTTATCGGCACCGGTCACCTTCCAGTAACCAGTTCCGACAGCTCGATATGGGCGTGAACCATAAAATGCCTAATCTGAAACACAAACACAAAATTTTGATCAAATTCAAATTCGCACCTTCAAAATTTGAACTGTTCAATTCTACTCCATTAATAAAGGTGAAGGAGAAAATTATTTACCTGGAAGATCCCAGGGGTCAAAGTAGAGGTCAATTTCAGCTACAATTAATCTGAGCTTTTTGTAGAAATTAGTATTATCTAAATATCCCAAAAGATGTATAATATGTGTATAATAATTGTGTAATATATGTATGATTAGTAAGTATACGTTGATTATGCATTTATTATACACAAATTACACAACAATGATACAAAGGTTTTATACATATTCTATACAACAATGATACAGTTTCTATACGTATGATACATTTTTCTACACATATACAGTAATGATACATATACAACAATGAAACAGTTTATATACATATGCTGGAATTAGTCGAAAAATGGCTAGAAAATGAAATTATTTTGAAAGACTAAAAAATGACATTTAAGATTCTTGGACACCGGGTGTCAATAGTTTCACCCGGATGGCCATTTGTGTCCTTTTCCCTTTAAAATAACATATAGGAGGTATAGATATTTGATTTTAAATTCAAAAGGTACATCTGCAATTGAATCATTATTTTTGTAAAATATTCATAGTATTTGGGGGTATAAATGTTTGACGTAAAAGATAAAAATATATTTATAACTGAATTATATCATAGGAGAGTTTGATATTATAATTTGTCCTAAAATTAAATGTGCATGACTAAGTCAAGTGAAGGGCTTGACTATCGTCAACGGAACTACATATAATTATGAGAGTCGTGATTCACAACAAATGTAAATTATCCAATTACAATTGAGAGGCATATGGAAAAGGATTTCCAGGAAGTTGAACCCTAATCATTGCTTTCTAAGTGCTCGTTGTTCTTGGTTAGTGGACTAGCCATAAAAATTTATCCGCATTCGATTATTTATATCGATAAATACAAAATATATTTTTGTTATATATTTTTATCACTTAATCATATTTAAATGATATATCTTGACACTTTAATTTTTCACTAATAAAATTAAATTATTTGATTCGGTATCGATATTCGCGGAAGAGGTAAGTATTTACTTCGAAGCAACTTCAATGTTTTCTCCGAAGCTTCTTTTCCCTAAAGCAAGTACCTTTTCACATGGTCGGTAAAATTGTTAAATTTCTCTGTGGTTTCCCTCAAAGTTCTTTTCTTAGTTATGGGGCTGTGATCACCTTAGTGACGTCTACAAAGTCTAGCAAATTATATAACTATAAGTCACTTTCACACAAGCATAATTATTTAAAAAC
Organism: Lycium ferocissimum; assembly: GCF_029784015.1. Taxonomy (NCBI): domain Eukaryota; kingdom Viridiplantae; phylum Streptophyta; class Magnoliopsida; order Solanales; family Solanaceae; genus Lycium; species Lycium ferocissimum. Next base: position 33,087,887 of record NC_081345.1, on the reverse strand, counting down.
TCGCATTTGCAATTAGGGGTCGTTTGGTAGTTGGACAAGAGACAAGTTATTCGTGTATTAATTTTTGCATTAATTTATATCATGTTTGGTAGCTAGTAAAATCTAAAGAGATACCTTATTCATGTATTAATTTCTGCATACTTATACCGCGTTTGACAGCTAGTTAGGAAGCAAGTTATTCATGTATAAAATTATTACGGAGTTTGGTTTGCAATTTAGAAACCCGCATAACTAATACATGTATAAGTTATGAGGGAATCTATGTATTATTTTATGCGGGGTAGAAGATGGAATAACTAATACATGAATAAAAAGTTGAAACACTTAAATACTTTCCTTTTCTAAATCATATTTTTATAAAAAAAATTAATATGATATTTACTATAATATTAAAATATTTTTAAAATAAATAATATTTTAATTTTCATTGTAAACAAATATTTTAATTTTAAGAAGTATATAATATTTATTAACTGTTAATATAATAAACCAATATCCAAAGAATTAATTTATGCATAACTAATACCTCCATAACTAATACCAGCAATACTAATACCCGCATAATCCTAACCAGCTACCAAACGACCCCTTAATACATTGTAATTTGTAACTAATTAACTCGTAACAAAACTAACTTTTCATGACAAATATGCTCAAATTCAACAGTCAGTTGTACAATACAAAACGAATAGCCTGTTTGGCCAAGCTTCTAAAAACAACTTATTTTAAAAAGTACTTTTTTCAAAAGTACTTTTCAAAAAAGTACTTTGGGCTAAAAACAGTTTGTGTTTGGCCAATTAATTTTAAAAAGTACTTTTAGTTAAAGAATTAGTATTTGGCCAAGCTTTTAAAAAGTGCTTGCGTGTATTTTTCTCAAAAGTACTTTTCAAAAAGTGCTTTTGGGCAAAAAGCAATTTTTTTTTTAAACTTTCGAAAACTCGCTTTACTACTCCTCAAAAGACTTATTTTCTCCCAAAAGCTTGGCAAACACCTCACTTTTTAAAATAAGCACTTATTGAAAAAATAAGACTTTTAAAAAAATAAGCTTCGGCTAAACAAAGAAGTCTCGTTGACAACCCAAACAGAAAAGACGTCACTATTAAAGAAAACTTAGCTAACTTATTGTTACAAATTTTAAAACGTCTATTTATCCTATTAAACTAGTAATTTAACCGCGCTTCGCACGGTCGTGTAAAGCATCAGTGAGTTTACGAAATAATATCAACAAAATATATTATTTCGTAAATTTATTCGAGATATAAGTGATAATTTTTCACATATATGCATCCAAAAACACAAATATAAATATTTTCGGTTACGATAGTAATTTTAACCCCGCTTTGCATGGTCGCATAAAGCATCAATGAATTTACTAAATAATATCAACAAAATAAATTCTTTCGTAACTTTATCCAATAGAGAAGTGATAATTTTCACATATATGCTTCCAAAATTACAAATATAAATATTTTCATTTACAATTCTTTGTTTTATACAGAGGCGTATCTAGCCTATATGGTAGGGGTTCAACTGAACCCCAAACTTTCAATGCGGAGCCTAAATTTATGTGTAAAAAATTATTAAAATTGCAATAAATAGTAGATATGAACTCCTAACTTTAAAAATATAATGGATTCAATGCTAAAAATCTTAAAATTGAACCCATAAAATTTAAATCCTGGATCCGCCTCTGGTTTTATAATAGAGCAATACATAGTACACAGTTTTGCGAAGATGATTTCTAGGAATTTCAGTCTATACTCATACCTCTATATGAATTTTGTATATATATATACTCTAAACAAAAAATAAAATAAAATAAAATTAGAATGACCTAAATGTAATAAAATAGAAATCCAAAAGGAAATGATACTTTTCTCATTTTTTTTTTCTTTATACATCTCTTTTCCATTTCAATCAATACCGCTGGCATCTTTCTAATTTCTTACCCAAAACTTCCTCTTAAATCAGAAGACAACTACCCCCTTATTCTCCTCATAACATTTTAAGAATATCTTAGCTACCATTAGAACAACACATCAATATTCTCTAAAAATTTAAGGAGACTATATATGGAATAAACTAACACTATATATGGAATGAACTAAATGAATCATTATTTGTTAATTAAACTTTATTTTCAATCATATTGTATGGGATCTTTCCTTTTTTTTTTTTTTTCCTTCTTTCCCTTATTCCCCTTTGTTTGTTTTCATTTTCCTTTTCCTTCTGTTTCCGCATAAGTATGTTTTCATTATCTCCTAATTTTATGCAAATTCCCGAATAATCAGTTTTTCCCTAAAACACTATTATTTTCTCCTATAAATTCAAAGTGCTTCAAAGGATTAAAAAGAAAAAAGAAAAAAAGAAAAGAAAAAAGAGGTAGACCCAAAACTTTTGCAAAAGTTCTAATTCCTACTTCCTTTTTTCTTCTTGCTTCACCCTACTTATCAATGAGATTTTAAACGACGTGGCAGAAGCCTTAGACCTCCTTTTGTTATGTTCATATGATTGATGTTTGGGGTCTTGAAGAATGAAGGAAGAGTTATTCATATAATATAGTGTGTTTGTTGACTTAATAGGAACACAAGATAAAAGCATATTGATGCTTTGAAAGTAGAAAATGGCCTTGGTCCCCTAACCTCACTCTTTGTATTTTACCTATTTCTGCATATCCACATGCATAGATTCTTCTACAAAGGCAGATGGTGAATTCATATTGTATATCTGTTTATATAATGGTGTTCATAGTTTAATGATGAAGAAACCTATCAAATTCCTAATTGATGCAGGAATTCTTTCAACTTCTATAATTAACTAATCCATGCATAAAATTGTAACTGAATTTTTTTTTTTTTTTTTTTTTTTTTAAAAAGTCATTTTTTGTAAAGGGTGAGAATTAATTTTATAACTGAAATTATATAAAAGTTTTAAATGACGAGAGAATTTTAGTATATTTGTAACTTGCGTGGGAAATAATGAATAAAACGTACTCATGTAACTGATATAGAATCAATTGACTTAGTAGGCGTTTGGCCATAGATACCAAAAACAAATTCACTTTTTTTGGAATTTTTGAAGTTGGAGTTGGAGTTGTGTTTGGCCATAGTTTTTGAAGTTGTAGTTTTTGGTGAAATGTAGTTGTAAAAAGTGTAAAAAATTTGAAAAACAAGTTTTTCTTATTTTTGGTATTCCGGAATACAACTTCAAGTTGTATTCCAAATATTTATGGCCAAACGCCCAAAAGTAAAAAAAGTGAAAAAAAAAATTCCGGAAAAAAGTGAATAATTTTTATGGCCAAACGGCACCTTAATGTGTATTGATTCTCAATAAATATTGTAGTAGTATATGATTAATCCTTTATACTTTAATTAGAAAATAAGGGAATGGATGAGAAAAAAGTCAAAAAATGAAGAAAAAAGATAAATTCAATGTTGGTCCCCACATCATCTTGTCTATACCTAATTTTATACTATATATAGATTGTACTAACTATGAAAGAAGAGTAACAACCTGCTACATCCAATTAACTTGCATTGGCTATGTAAAAGTTCTTTATCGCATCTGTGTATATAGCAAAATCCATTATATATTGGAAACCATATAATTTCTTAAAATCACTTGGACTTTGCAGTGTGTAAACACCTTTTTCGCTTTCTTCCTTCAGGAGCAACACGGATTGTTGGATTCTTTTATTACTGACGTGAATAACGAGGAAGAAATTATGCCGACTTATGCTACACTCCCACAAACAAGGCAACAAGAAAATTAAGCTACTCAATTTTTTTTCTTTGGGAAACTTAACAATCTTTTCAACATCTTTCCTCCAGAGTTTCCACCAAGACTGGACTGGTCGACCTATCTCCTTATATATAGTAACTTAACTTCTACATTCATCTCATGACTTTGATATTACTCAAGACTTATTAATCTAACTCAAAAGGAAAAAAATTACCCAAGCAAAAGGAACATAAGTCCATGGAGAAGATCTTTTCATTCTCAGCTCAGGCCAAGAAGATAGGTGATGCACTCAATAATTTTAATTCTACCATCTTAATTTGTATGATTTTTTGCCTAGTAATCACATTTCAGGAATTTCGTTCTTGTTTTTCTTTTTTAATTCGAGTCATTCTTTTGGTGTTTACTCCACGTAACAAGTCTAATAATGCTGAAACTTCGCCAAAGGCAAAAAACTTTGGCCCTGAAAAAATTGTCAATAATGAGACATTATTGGATGAAGATGTTGAGATAGTACTCGATGCACTAATGAATATTTGCAAACAAAATGGGGATAAGAATATTGATAAGGTAGAATTGGCTAAGGTTTTCGATTCATTTGGTGAAAAGGAGCCTAGTTTGGAAGAAGTTAAAGAAGCTTTTGATATGTTTGACGAGAATGGAGATGGCCACATTGATGCAAATGAGCTAAAGAAAGTCATTTGCAAGATGGGGTTCATGGAATTTTCAGTGTTAGATTGCCAAAGGATGATTGCGCCATTTGATGAAAACAGAGATGGAAAAATTGAATTTGGTGAATTTGTGAAGCTCATGGAGAATATCTGTCAGTAACACTGCATCATTCACTTTCAAATTTTCTTGTTTAATTCTGTCTTTTACCCCCCTTGCATTATGTAAATTAATTATGATAATAACACGTTCTGTATTAATCTGTTTCCGGCACAACTCTGTAATACACTTTTCAAATGCTAATCAACCAGATGCCAGATTTTGAGAAATATGATAGTACTACGATATATGAATGAGAAATGCAATTCTAGTTGCTCTGTCCAGTAGAGTTCCATTGTTCACAATAAATCTCTCTGTTTTTCGTGTTCATAAAAAAAATAATACTAACTCATGATTACAAGGTAATTAACAATATATTCTCTCCAATGTCAATCAGGTTAGTTTTCTAGTTGGAAAATGTTTGGATAATGGTGTTGTGCCATGGGTCTGAGAGGTGCTGCAACAAGTTGTCAAATGGTCCCTTTCCCGTTACATTGTGCTGCACTATAAATCCCAAAAATGCCAACATTGCCAATCTCCCTGCAAATCCACAACATCATAAGAAATAATTTAACCTATATATAATATACACGACTAATAAAAAAAATTGAACTATCAATGTATTTTAACATATGGTAACAGGTCATCTTAATAATTATCAAGTTGCTGATATCTCCATTTATTATAGACGCTTATTTGACATGGTAGTATAAAAATTCTATTGAACTGTCGTAAACTAAATAAAGAAAACCACTATTTTGTGTTAATAAGGGACTTACCATTAGCAATTTCTTTCTCCTTGGCCTCCAATGTGGGTGCAAAGTTGAGTGGGTTGAAAATACCACCAGGGTAACCAACTTCATTAGGAGGCAAGCTGTAGCTCTTGAAAATAGGATCCTGGTTGACACTTCCAGGGTTCTTAATGTCTTGCCAACGTCGAATTTCAACGTAGTGGAACAATATGAACTCGATCACAAACAGCGTCGATGATGAAGCAAAGTACTCAGATTTCCCAGCATCGTACCATTTAGGTACGTTGAGGAGTCCAGCATTAGTGAAAACCTCAGGCAGTAGCATACCAGCAACACCCAACATAGCCCATCGACCGTTCACAAGCTCGGCCTGGACGAACCATTTCAAGTTCTCCGGGTCCTCAGCAAGTCCCAATGGATCAAAACCATTGTCACCAGCGAGACTACAACAAATTAGGTGTTGGTTAGTTGGCAATATGAAGAAAAATAATTTTGGCCTAAATTTTCACATAACATAATCTCTATTAGGCATAACTAATGCGGAGATCTATAGTACTCCCTCTGTTTCAATTTATGTGAACCCATTTGACTGGACACGACATTTAAGAAACAGTGAATACTTTTGAAACTTGTGGTTCAAAATAAGTCTTGAATATTTGTGTGACTGTAAATCATTTCATAAAGTGAATTTGTTTTCAAATTAGGAAAGAGATCATTCATTTTGGTATGGACTAAAAAGGAAATAGGTTCATATAAATATAAATTGAAACAGAAGGAGTATCATTTTTAGGGCATAATGTGAATTAAGAATATATCAATTAGCAAGTATTGGATTAATAATAGTATGTAAAGACGATAATACCCTTAATTAACATAGACAATGTCTCTATTACTTCATTTGTCCCAATATATGTGTCATACTTTTCGTTTTATTCCGTCCTAAAAAGAATATCATGTTCATTAATAAGAAACATTTTAACTTTAAACTTCAATTTTTATCTTAATGAAATGATTTATAACCACATATATTTCAGTTACTTGTTTTAGATAAGAAGTTTCAATAATCTTCATTTCTTTTTTAGACTCGTGCCTATTTAAACGTTGCTATATAAATTGGGACGGAGGGAGTATTATTTATAGTGTAACAATTTCTACATTATAGACATTGTTATAATTCACTCATATAATCCTCTAATCTCTGTATTACTAGTCACTGAACTTAACAACGGTCCCTTATTATGTTAAAGAAAAATGTGATGTAGAATGTACATACCTGCCATTAAGGTAAGTAGGAGAGGTCAAGCCCGGAAGCCATTCACCTTTCTTGGCTTCAACTTTGAATGAGTTGGAAGGCAAAATTGATGGTTTAAAAGACACCTCTCTGTTTAGTTTACCAGATGATCCACTGAGGAACCTTGTCTTGGAGGCGGATGGCCCGAAGACGGTGGCAGAGGCTTGCGTTGTGACGGTGGCCATTTTAGAGTTATCAAGAAAATGCAAATGGAGTTTAGGTGAGCTAAAAAATTGTAGTATGTTTGTGTCTGTATTTGTGTTTCAATTTGAATGGTATTATACTGGCCATGGTTCAATCTTGGAGAATGACTAGTCCAAGATTTTAGAAATCAACGGCTGGGATTGGGTTGTGAATTTAGGACTAGCCAATGAGGAGAAGTGTCTCTTATCCTTATCTCTGTGGCCACTATCCCAAAGAATCTACTCCCTCCGTCCCATAATAAGTGTCATCTTAGTCAAATTTTTTCATCCCATAATAAGTGTTACTTTAGAAAATTAAGACCTAAATTAACTAGTTTTTTCCAATTCTACCCTTAGATAATAAAGTAACATCTAAATGATGATTGGAAAAGCTACGTAGTAACTTATATAGTTGGATTCTCAATGTCAAAAGATTTACTTTTTGTGCATGCTCTAATCAAAAGGTAAAAGTAATTTATTTTTATTATATAGGGATAATTTGATAAACTTCACATTATATTATTAATTTCTTAATGTGCGTATTTTTAGCTAAGGTAACACTTTATGAGACGGAGGGAGTATATCTTTGTTGTTGTTGTTTTAGAAGATAGTAGGGGACCCAAATATTTGCCATGTAGGTAGAGAAAAGAAATTAAGGGGAAGGAAAATGGAGAATTGGGAAATCTTCAGGGGAAAGATATTGTCAACTGGAATCTCTTCTTGTCCAACAGGAATGTGACATTTGGCTAATCCGAAGTCTTTCCTAGGAGAACATGTCTCACGTGGAGATTTCGGGAGATAAGAAATCGAGTGGAGTTACATTCTGCTATTGCATGAATAGAGAGCTAAATGTAATTGCCTAATAGGGGTACAGAGCACTATACAACTTCCTCCTAAAGAAATCTAGTGGAGTTACATTCTACTATTGCATGAATAGAGAGCTAAATGTAATTGCCTAATAGGGGTACAGAGCACTATACAACTTCCTCTTAACAGATCTGTAAGGAGGGAAAGTAATTGGTCGGTAAAAACTTACGTGCAATTAGTATTCCAATGAATACATGACACATGTCTCTATATTCATTATTATCACTAAACTATACAACAACAACAACATATACACTATATTTTCATAAGTGAGGTCTAGAGAAAGCAGAGTGTGCGTACAGATCTTACCCTATATCGAGAGATGAGAGCGATCCGAGAGGACCCTACCGGAAAAGGCATTCCAAAGAAGGTCAGACAGGAATTAACAGAAGTTATCGCAAATTACAATAGAAAGCATTATGTAAAAAAGAAACAATAACTCCAACAAACTAATACGATAATACAAGAGACACAGATAATAACAGAAATCGAAAGGCAATAAGCAATGCCTACTAGTATGGAATGATTTGCGAGACAACACTCTACTACCTACTAACCTTCTATCCTAATTTGTGTCCTCCACAACCTCCTATATAAGATCGTGTCCTTGGCAAGCTGCAACTACGTCATGTCCTGGCTAATCACTTCTCCCCAATATTTTCTAGGCCTACTTCTACCTCTCCTGAAACCATCCATAGCCAATCACTCACACCTCCGCATTAGGGCCTTTGTGCATCTCCTCTGCATACACTCGAACCTTCTCAGCCTCGCTTTCCGCATCTTGTCCTCCACCAAAACCACTCTCATCTTATTCTGGATAACTTCATTTCTAATCCTATCATTCTTAGTATGCCCACAAATCCATCGCAACATCCTTATTTCCGCAACTTTCGTCTTCTGGACGTAAGATTTCTTGACTGGCCAACATTCCGCCCCATACAATGCATACAGTTGACGTGGTCTAACCCACCACTTGGCTTTTCCTACTTAAGTTTTGATGACACCTCAAGACTATGAAAGTGAGCTTCTATTTCATCCACCCTGTCCCAATACTATATGTGACATCATCGTCAAACTATAATTAATTAATACACATTTTCACACTAATATATCACGTAATAATGGTGAAGTAGTATAATTTAATCTAAATATCAAGTGCCGGAAAATTTATATTGTCGTAGAATTGACACTTGATGATATGTAAAATTTTAGCCATGACCGGTTGCAATAGAACAAAAAGGACTCAAAATTTGCTTTTTTTCTTTGTCCCTTTTTCAAAAACGGTGTGAATAGTGGAAGAATGAGGTCGATGAGAAAAAGCCATTAATTGAAAGGAGAAGTTGAGGTTCAAATTCCATAGAAGGAACGATGGATGGGATATTTATGAAAATAATTCTATGCCTAGGTGATACAAAATAGACTCTACTTACTCCTGTAACAACTCCAATCTCAATTTCAAACGTTTACTTACAAGTGAATCAAAGTCTAAAGTTACTACACTATTCATACTGGAGCTGTTATTTTTCTTTCTTTAGGGTGTGGTCTCTCTCTTCAACTGCAATTTCTATACTCGTGCTTCTTATCTTTACAGGCCAACTTAAGGTGAGCCTGGTCCAATTATTTGGTTATCCATTATCTAGGATAGGCCCAAGAGTACATTAGCAGATTTGAAGACAGTTATTTAAGCTAAAATCTATGTAAATTCAGCCGTTTCAAAATCAACTGTAGATTCACAAATTTGAAATTTTCTGAAAAAACTTACATGAGAATTTGAAATTTCGTTTGTCAAAACTTAACTTCAGACTTATATCTAAAGATGTCGTAAGTTAATTCATTTTCAGTTATAGATTTATAACCAGTCATAGAATTAAAAT